>NC_056560.1:35745511-35803803 GCF_013358625.1 Macadamia integrifolia | reverse complement strand
GGGGTATAAATATTAGGTTAGGGTGTTACAATTTCCCCCCTCACAAAAATTTCGTTCTCGAAATTTATGAGGCATAACTGGTAATCCAAACAATTCTGGATACTTTTCTTTAACCTCATCTTCTCTTTCCCAAGAGGCTTCTTGCTTTGGGTGGTTTTTCCATTTCACCTTTACATAAGAGATGGTACGATTCCGGAGCTGATGTTCTTTTCTATCAAAGATTCCTTCAGGTTTTTCTTCATAACTCAAATCATCATCCAGGTCCAATGATTCAATAGTAGGCAGTACATGTTTAAGGTCAGGAACATACTTCTTCAGCATTAATACATGAAAAACATTGTGAAACCTTTCTAACTTTGGCGGCAATGCTAATCTGTAAGTTATCTGGCCAATCCGATCCAAAATCTCAAATGATCCCAAATACCTGGGACTCAATTTTCCTCCTTTCTCAAATCTTCTTATACCCCTTACTGGTGAGATTTTCAGAAAAACCTTATCACCCACATCAAATTCTAAAAGCTTTCTTCTACTATCTGCATAGCTCTTTTGTCTGGATTGGGCTGCCTTGATTCTTTCTCTAATTATATCAACCTTCTCCGAGGTAGTATGTATCAGTTCTGGCCCCAAAATTCTTCTTTCTCCAACTTCATCCCAATATAATGGAGTTCTACATTTCTTTCCATAGAAAGCTTCAAATGGTGCCATACCAATTGTTGTTTGGTAACTATTGTTATATGCAAATATAATCAAAGGCACATGCTCATCCCAACTATAACTCATATCTATGGCACAGACTCTCAACATATCTTCCAAAATTTGGATGGTCCTTTCTGATTGTCCATCAATTTGTGGATGAAATGCTGTGCTAAAATTCATCTTGGTCCCCATTGTCTTTTGCACACATTCCCAAAATTTAGAAGTAAACTGGGAATCACGATTAGAAACAATACTGACAGGCACACCATGATACCTCACAATATTATCAATATATAACTGTGCCAATTTCTCCATAGAATGAGATATCTTCATAGGTATAAAATGTGCTACCTTTGTTAATCTATCAACAATCACCCAGATAGTATCATTCTCCTTTCTAGTCCGTGGTAGCCCTGTCACAAAGTCCATAGTAATATGTTACCACTTCCATTCTGGCACTGGAAGAGGCTGTAACAGTCCATGGGGTCTCTGTCTCACTGCCTTCACCATCTGACAATTCATACATTTAGTTACATATTCTGCCACATCGTTTTTCATGTTATGCCACCAATATAGTTTCTTCAGATCTTTATACATTTTGGTACTTCCAGGATGCAAAGACTAAGGAGTGCTATGAGCTTCATTCAAGATCAACTCTATCAATTTCTCCTCCTTTGGAACACATATCTGTCTTTAAACCACAAAGTTCCATCCTTTAATGAAAATCTAGGATCTTTCCGTCTCCCAACATTGATAGCATTGATTGTCTTAACATATCATCTTTGGGTTGAACTTCCTTAATTCTTTCAAATAAGGTGGGTTCAATCACAAAGGTGGCAAGTGTCACATATTTAGGTGTTCCCACCTCTGTAATTACTTCCAAATCAAACTTTCTTGCTTCTTCTATCAACATCTGATTGGTAGTGAGAGCAGCAAGTGTAGTAGTCTTATGCTTTCGGTTCAATGCATCAGCTACTACATTAGCTTTCCCTGGATGGTAATGAATTGTGCAATCATAGTCTTTCAGTAACTCCAACCATCTTCTTTGCCTCATGTTCAATTCCTTTTAAGTGAAGAGATATTTAAGGCTCTTATGGTCACTGTAAATTTCACATTTTTCTCCATACAGATAGTGATGCCAAATTTTCAGTGCAAAGATAACGCTGCCAATTCCAGATTATAGGTAGGATAATTCTTTTCATAATCCTTCAATTGTCTGGAAGCATATGCAATCACTCTTCCATTTTGCATTAACACACATCCCAAACCTTGTTTGGAAGCATCACTGTATACTACCATACCTAAGGTACCATCTGGAATAGTAAGGACTGGAGCTGTTACCAGTCGATTCTTCAACTCTTGGAAACTATTCTCACTTTCTTCTGTCCATTCAAACTTGACTCCTTTTCTAGTCAACTGAGTCATAGGTGCAGAAATCCAAGCACAATTTTCAATAAATCTTCTATAGTAACCTGCCAAACCTAGAAAACTTCGAATCTCACTGACATTCTTTGGAGACTCCCAATCTAGCACTGCTTTAACCTTTCCAGGATCCACCTCTATGCCTCTTGCAGATACAATATGTCCCAAGAAATTCACTTGTGATGACCAGAATTCACACTTGCTAAATTTAGCATCCAACTGCTTCTCCCTCAACCTTTGCAACACAGACCTCAAGTGATTTGCATGATCTTCTTTACTTTTGGAGTAAATCAGAATAGCATCTATGAACACTATGACATACTGATCCAACATATCATGGAATACCCTATTCATCAGTCCCATGAAGGCTGCTGGAGCATTAGTCAATCCAAATGGCATAACCACAAATTCTTAGTGGCCATACCTAGTCTTGAAAGTTGTCTTTTGTATGTCACTCTCCCTGATGTTCAACTAATGATACCCAGATCTCAGATCAATCTTGGAGAAAGTAATAGCACCCTGCAACTGATCAAACAAGTCATCAATGCGGGGTAGTGGATACTGGTTCTTAATAGTCAATTTGTTCAATTCCCGATAATCAATACACATCCGCATACTCCCATCTTTTTTCTTTACAAATAAGACTGGAGCTCCTCAAGGTGATACACTGGGGCTAATAAAACCCTTCTTCAATAAATCCTGCAATTGCTCTTTCAATTCCTTCAATTCAGCAAGAACCATTCTGTATGGTGCTCCAGATACAAGTGCTGCCCCAGGTATTAAATCAATGCAAAACTCTATCTCCCTATCTGGGGGCACACTACATAGATCTTCAGGAAACACGTTAGGAAATTCTCTTACTACTTCTAACTCTTCTAGTGTTGCATTCTTCTTGGTAGTATCCCTGACACATGCCAAATAGGCTTCACATCCTTCTAGTAATTTCTGAACTTGTATGGCAAAAATTAGTAATTTTTGAACTTGTATGGCAGAAATTAGTAATTTCTTGGCCTTGTCTCTCCTATGCCCTTGAAATGTAAAATCATCTCCATCCCGAGGTTTAAACAATATCTTCTTCTCTGCACAAAGTACACAAGCTCGGTATGTTGACAACCAGTCCATTCCCAGTATCACATCAAAATCCTTCATATATATGCAAATTAAATGGGCTATCATATCTCGACCACACATCTGGATCACACATGGTTCATATACATCCTCCAATTCCACTATAAACCTAGTGGGTGTGCTAATCATCAACTTATGTGCTAACTTTTTCAGTTATATCCCCATTTTTGTAGCAAAATGTGAAGACACAAAAGAATGAGATGCACCAGAATCAAACAATACAAATGCTGGTACTGTGGATACTAATATTGTACCTGTTACAACTCCAGGGGCAGTGTCAGCTTCCTCAGCTAACAATGCAAGCACCTTCCCAACTACTTGTGGCTTCTTGGTGGATGCAGATGAAGAAGTCATATTTGGCCCTCCTGGCCTCTGGGGACAAGATCTGGCCAAGTGTCCTGGCTGTTGGCACACATAGCACCTCATAGATAGAGGCTGGGTAGTGGTGGTTGCTGGCCGGGGCTAGGTAGATGCTTGACCTAAGTCAATCTTCCTAGGCACAATAGGAGTAGATGTAGCTCCCTTCACAAACTTCCCAAACTGCCTTTCAGTTCCCGTTGCCTTGGCTTTCCTCACTGCCTGAATTAGATAGCCCTCTCTCTGCTTGTCTTCAATGGATTTGGAAATCTGAACCACTTCAGTATATGTCTGAAGCCGGTGTGCAATCAACACAGCACCAATGCTAGATCTCAGCCCTTTCTCAAATTTCTTAGTTTTTGCCCTGTCATTCTTCATATGCTCAGGTGCAAAGTAGTACGATGCCTCAAACTGTTGCTAATACTCTAATACTGACCTGGGACCTTGTACCAGTGCCATGAACTCAAATTCCTTCCTGTCTTGTAAATTTATAGGAAAGTGATTCCCATAGAAGACTTCTACAAACTGGTCCCATGTGGGGTATGGATATGTGGCAGCCTTCCACTATGCATGAGCTTCATTCTGCAATTGGTAAGTAGCACACAAGATCTTCTGTTCATCATTACAGCCCAAAACTAAGAAAGCCTTCTCTACTCCTTCTATCCATTTGGTAGGAGCCAATGGATCATGTGTCACCCCACTGAAATATGGAGGTCAATACTTCTGAAACTTTTCCATCAGCTTGCTAGTATCAGTCCATACCTATACTACTGGAGGGGTTCCTGGAGTCTGTTGCCTTATGAGTGTTCCCATAGCTGGTGGTGCTTGGGATGTTTGTCCACTAATAGTTTGACCAGTGGCTGGAACTCCAAATGCAAACACAGGGTTAGGAGCAGGAGCTGTAGGGGTTGGTGCCATAGATACATGGCTTGCTGGTGATTTCCTGGCACGTATGACAGTGACCAATTCTTCAACCATTGCTCTTTGCTGCTGCATATTTTGCTGTATGGTTCGCTGTAGCCCTTCTTGTATCCCTTGCATCATATTTGTTACAATGGCTACCACATCCTTTGTTGTGATCACTGGTGGTGCAGGTGGTGGCACAGGTGCCAGTGCTGCTGCTGCAGGGGCGGATGCATGTAAGGGTAAGGTCACCCCAGCTGCAGTCCTCCTTCTTACCTTATCCTCTACTGGCACATGAGGAGTAGCTCTAGCAGCCCGACCCCTCTTCCTTGGCTGTAGCTCATATTGAGGTTGAGCACATCTTGGTGGCATTTTTGGGAATTCCTGTAAGATAAATAATTGATTAATTCCCAAAGGCTCAACACATATTCAGCAAGGATGAGTCATACAGCATGCTTCACATAAAATTAGTGCCTTGGTGTCTAACCGAGAGTGCATATACATTCATAGTTTAAATACAATATTTCCTTTCCTTTCTCTATTGGACATCTTTAATCACCACAACAATGTTTCTCTAAATTTGATGTTTTATTTTGAAACTTTTAATTTATTAAGTCCTATGACACTGGATATCCTAAGGTCTTGTGGGTTATGATACTTTTTCCCAAGTCTTAGCTCTGATACCACTCTGTCACACCCTACCTCAAATAGGCTAAGGCATGCGGCACTGGACATCTCACTATATCCAGTCAGCCTGTTTCTCCAAGATCTAGACTAGGGCAGATTGTAACACCACAATTATACTACGAAAGATTAGAGTTTATATACATATGCATAGTCCAACAAAAATATCTTACATAAGCTCCAGTGCCAACAAAGTGATAAGATATATTTACAATTATCCATATGAGAGTTACATACCTTACAAAAAGAGAATATCCATAGTTTACAGTATCTTAATAGTAGACTATATACATCAGAGTATGCATCAACAGGAATATATACACAAAAAGATATAGGAATAGTCCATCCTATTCCTCAGAAGAACTTGCCTCCATAGGCACAGTCGTCGCATTCGTAGTCGAGTCCATGGTCGATTCCATCTTCTTGAAGATTGGCCAAGATATCCATAGCCACTATCTCATAATCAGAGCAGGAAGTCGGCAAAATATTGGGTCCAACCTCGACATCTAGAAGGAGTAAATGGAAGGGGTGAGCACTGGTAATGCTCAGTGAGGGGTGGGGGAGAACAAGCACACACATCCATATGCAATGCATGCTCACACATAGAGAATGATTCTCATGAGTCCATTTAATTAGCTATACAAAATTCCTAATTCATTACTAGGTCTCATCACCTACGGGTATAAGTGCTACCAATGTAGGTGGCATACCCTACCCTGTACGTTGGGCCTTAGGTATACAAGGTACGCCGCAGGCAGGAGCCAGCCAGTGCCAGTACGGTTCCCGGGCCACACCGGCTAACTCCTAAAAGATAACCCCGTATCATAAAGATATTCACAGGCATACAGTACATCGTATCCTGTCTCACATCCATAATTGATACCACACATCTCATCACAAGTGCACTGCTGATCAGGCAGCCACATAATTCGGGATTAGTCCGTACCTAACCCCCTACGGACAAAGGGGTGTTGCACTTGGGGTTGTGATACCTAACCCAGCATTCTAAATGATGCACAACCAATCATTGCAATCACACATACAAATATGGGCACCTGCACGTGACCCATCTCATCTGTCTTACCTTTCTCATTTCCATTCCATCTCATTCCATCACAATAGTACCATCAAAGAATAAATGCAGGTAAATGTAAATGCACATACACAAGCAATTTAATGCATAAACAATATTAAACAAACACACCAAAACAATTGGGGGTTGAGAAGGGCACCCACTCACCTTGGTATTCAATTTTGGCAAGTTCACTTCTTAGATTCAAGAAAATTGCCACACTGTCACTTATATTCCCTATTCAACAAATATTTAAATCATTAGGTACATCACAAAATCCTACATTTGACCCACTTGCTTTAAGTATAACTGTTCCTTCTCATATACATATTGATTCCTTAATTTCTTAAACATTTTCTATAGTAGAATTAGATATAGAGAATCACTAATAGATCCTCATTGGATGAAGGGGTTTCATCCATACTTACAGTCCTTGAGGTCATATGAAATTCCAAACATTGGACCCTACAGTCATAGGTTGTGTTTCTCATTAATTCTTATATATACAAATCCAAACTTATGTACAAAGGTCTAGTAACCTGTTACACAGCCCATCTGGCTTTGGGAACCCTAATCGGTGGGTTACCTAGGTCAAAACCGGCTGGCCAATTGGGACCTGTCGGTCTTCCTTTTATTCTACAGAATCTGGTTCTGCCTTTTTCATACTCTGTACCATGGTTGCTGTAGTGCCCGAATTGCATCAATTTTTCATTCTGAAATTCCACTACTTATCTTAGGTCAGTAAGGAAAAGGTTAAATGCCAAGTTGACCCAATTCTGGGTTTCAATTTATTACACCCACAACTGATATAATCCAATTCTGCAGGATTTTAGGAATTTAAAGAGATCTGCAGAATTAGGATATTTCTCATGCCTTGGCCATCAATTTGAGATGAACATTTATAAGTACTAACCTAACCTAATTAATTCAGCCTCTATTGCATAATTCCAGCTTGAATAAAATTATGTTCCTAGGGTTTTGGCAGAATTTCCACTATATCAACCCTATTCCAGCTCTTATTGCACAATCCCTACAGAAAAAGGAGTCATAGGTTCTAGGGTTTAGGAGGGTTCGGGTTTTTACCAATTGGGTCCCCAATAGCCCACAGAAATCAGGGCTTTCTTTACTGGGCAGCTATTCTACTCACAGGGATTCCCTGGCAGTAAACAATTGGGTAAAACCCTAACTTTAGATGCCCAATCTACATGAAATTACTTAATTAACCCTCCTGCAGTAGTAAGTTCACTTACCTGGGTGCAGAGTTGATCTAGGAGCAGCCTGAGGTGAGTGAGTTCCTTCCTCGCTTCTCTTTCTTTCTCTTCCTTCTCTTTCCTTCTTCTTCTTCTTCTCCTTTCTTTCTTTTTCTCCTTACTGTTACAACAGCCACGATTTTTATGAAATCTCAGCCCATTATAACCCTTATATAGGGCAACCTTAAGTCTGTTTGGCTGGCTCCCTTTTATTTCCATATACATTACATACATACTATATATATATATATATATATATAAAATACCTAGTAGTTTATAAATTCATTTCCTCCCATTTATTTATTAGTATAAAATATGCATTTCATACCTCATTTAAGTGTCTTCCCATAGGGGTATAATGGGAATTTACACAATGTAGGTGTGGGCCCCACAACACAACCCTAGATGTTGCATATAATACCTAATTTAACTAATATGTAATTAAAGTTGTAAATTTATTATTATTATTATTATTATTATTATTAATTTTTTTTAACCCTCAGTTATGTCTCTTTTCATAGGGGCAAAATGGGAATTTTCATAGTAGAGGTGGGCCCCACAGTGCAAAAACCCAAAAATTACATTTTGCCAGGCTGGTTTTGCACCTATTGGTTTGGGTGCGATCATACTAGCACAGCTGCACCGAATCCCATCCAAACTCCGTAGTTAAGCATGCTTGGGTGAGAGTAGTATTAGGGTGGGTGACCCCTGGGAAGTTCTTATGTTGCACCCCTTCTTTTTTTTTCTTTTTTTTTTTATACTTACTCTTATAATTAACTTTACCTCTTTGTCCACACCTCCTGATGAGGTCCCCAATGATATTGGCAGGCTGAACAGGAGCAAGTGGGGTCACTTCTGCCTTATTGGCACTCCACAGCTGCCAACCATGCCAACATTGGCTTCCTCTACTCTTTTTTCTTGCCTGTCCACAAGTAAGGGTATAAATAGCAGGTTAGGGTGTTACAGAATATTTTATGCTCGCAAGGAGCCATGCATGAGTCAACTTCCAAAAAAGTCATCTTCAATGCCAAACATGCCCCCGAGTGGAATTAAGCCAAAATTGTCAGTTTCAGACCCAAAAATCTCCTCCCTTGCTCCTATCTTTTTCTTCTCTCTTGCCTTCGTTCTTCTCCTTCTCCTTTTTCCCTTCTCTCCTTTTCTTATCTTAAAAATTTTGTAGGCAATAAAATGAATGAGCTAATGGCTCTATTTATAGTAACTTAAGTGAACTAAGGACTGTTTGGGAAATAAATGGATTTTCGTCCATTGCCAGGTTAATTCCCCAATCGGCACTAGTGGGCCCACCTCGGTGACCTAACACATTAATCCACTCCCTGATAGGTTGTACCAACTATTGGAGGTCTTCTGAGGTGCACGGGGTGCGAGGGCCCAGGTCCCACAACCAAATAACTCACTTTTGGCCAATACCCTCACTAGAGGGTGCTCACCGGCTGATGGGGAACCACCGGTGACCATCAGCCAGTGTGGCTGTTTGTGTCCACTTTGGGTGGGACAAAGCCAGTTGGCTGTACGGATGGTTCCTTGGTATGTGCAGTTATGTGGGCCATATCTTGGTGCATTTCACTACTAGGGTTCGGTTAATTCCCCTCAATGGCAGAGGACTTACACTGACTTCTTTGGTGGCTTGAAACCTTTCCAGTTCTTAGAACATGAGTAGCATGTGCATGTGGGGTCATCCTTCCCTCTTCGGCAGAAGACTACTGCTACCCAGTAATCTTTGATACTGTCTTCTCCTTGTGGTTCATCTGCATTCAGTCACACAAAGTAGGTTTTGGGCACAGGTAACACCTGTGTTTTCACGTCCTTTTTCTTAGTGAAATGTTTCTGCCAATCCTATTTATTATTTCACTAAATAATATCCACACCCAGGTCTACACTCTGCTGAAGAAACATCCTTTCTTCCAGATAACTAAAGTGGTGTTATGTCAAGTCTTCGGTTCATTTTGTATGATCTGGTGAAAGGCAGGTGACCACTGGCATATGCTATGTTTGGTTCCTTTCTGGTCTTCACAGCATCATTATTTATAAAGAAAACTGAGGATATCAAGTGTGTAGTACTGCATAACTCTTCCAACTCCATTTATTCTTGTATCTAATGGTATATTGGTACTGCATTCACTTTCGAAACCTGGCTGTGTGATCCTCATCCCATGTTTTGTTAATTTAATCACACATTTAAAATCATATTTCATATAGAATTCTTTTGTTGGATACTCATGTACTTTGACTTTGTAATTACACATGCTTGGGCTCTATGATGAGATGTTGATTGATCCTTCACTTTGTTGCTTTCATGTTCCTCTTAGACTGTTGCTAGTTCCTGTTAGACTTGGTACTCGGGCATTCTCATGGGTTGCTGGAAAATTGGAGCCAAACCGAATTGGGCTGGCAACATCACCTTCATCATCTGCTGTTCAGAATCGAGTTCTACAGGCAGCTGCAAAACATGAATCTCAACCATCTGATGCTGAAGAAATTCAAGATCCATCTACTGAGTCAGTGGCTCCTGTCAACGAGAACATAGATCTCTCTGAAGCATAGATTTTTTTTGTTTGTCTTGCATTCTGTATAAACGAATGGTCCAAGGTGAGTGGTACCACTGTTCACTATTGCATTTTTGTTGTTGTTGTTGTAATAATTCATGTTTTGATACATAATTCATCACAACTGTATCATCATTTTGTTTATAAGTTGTGTATGACAAGAAACTAGCATTTACCTATTGCTAGTCATTTCTGTCAACTTGTATTTCATGGTAATATTGTATGCAAACACACTTTAAAACAGTGAGAAATTATGATGCAATCCCGGGTTTCAAAACCCTACTTTGGGATATCACTATCACTATGGATCCACAGAAGTCCCAAAACCCAAGTGATATTTTTGAGAACAAATCTCTGAAAATTGAATGTGGCACGTGAAAGATGGATGATAAATCAAATTCTGTCTCCAAGCTGCAACGTTTTCGATCTAGGGTTTTCCAAGTGATGTCGCGCAAAGGTATTAAATAAGTTGTCAGATTTGGGGCAGAAAAAAGCAAGCAAAAAGAGAGGCCTAGATTGGAATTTCTCATACGATTTGGTAGGGTTAAGCCTGATGGAACAGGGGAGCTGAAAGGGAACAGGAGAAGAAAAGAAGAGAGGCAACATAATAGGAATAGGAGAGATTAAGGGAGGTTTCAGGGAAGAGAAGCAAAAAAAACTACATTTCATCTAATTTTTAGATGCTTTAACTTTAAAGTACAGTCACATTAAGATGCATGCATAATCCTAAAAAGGGGACCAATGTTGAACCGAAAAAGGGGATTAGTTCCTTTTTCATTACAGGTTTGTTTGATTAAAAAGGAAGAGAAGTGAAAATATTTTCAGCATTACGTACCACATGTGAGATTGTATAAAGTACTTAAATTTTTTATCATATTTAGTAATGATAATGATACATTTAACGTGTAATTTTTATTTACATTTTTATACCAAAAGGATTTGGATGCAAAGTAGAGTGAAGGCCACAACAGTAGCAACAATATTCAGGTAACCAAGAATGCCACTCACTCGATAACCACAACAGTACCAACAGGTGAAGGAAAGTAAAAAGTACACTGTAAGACATGAATTTAAAAAGTACACTGTAAGACATGAATTTACTTGCTCATTGTTGCTGCCAAAAATCCGTATGAACTGACCCTGCACAAGCACAAACGGCAGAGGCCTGAAGCTTTGTCCGGGGTTAGTCCTCCGACGCTCAAGTTAGGGATTGGCCGCACAGTTTTTGTTATAGGAGTAATGGTGTGGGTATTGATGCTTACCTCTCCCTTTCTTCTGGGCCTTCTTATATAGCTCTTAGGGTTTAGGGTTTCCCCTTTCCTAGGAGGAGTCTTCCTCAAGTCTACCTCCTTTCCTTTTAGAGTCCTACTCCGATACGTCCTACCCCTTCGTGGGGGATATTCTCTTCACTCGGTTGACGTGGTAGAGTCCTGGCAGACTCTATCAGGTGGGTGACACGTGTCCATACCCTACTGGACAGTCAATTTGGCCATATTAGCAGCCCCCTTACTCCCGTCAGGAGACTCTTCCTATGGGAGTAACCAAATTTTTCATCTTTTCTCCTCCCCCTTTTTTTTTTTTTTTTTTGAGTCCCTTCGGCCTTATTCCTTCTGCTTCGGCTTTAGTTCTGCTTGTAACCGAGAGCTTCAGTCAGGCGATGTGAAGACCTTCGGTCAGTTCGGCTCGGCCGTGCCCTAGCCCCTGTCCGAGGTGAGGGACCTTCGGTTAGGTCCGCTCGGCTTTGGCCTGAGCCCCCAGCCGAGGTGAGGACCTTCGGTCAGGTCCGTTCGGCCTCGGCCTGAACTCCCAACCTAGGTAAGGACCTTCGGTCAGGTCCGTTCGGCTTTGGCCGAACTCCCAACCGAGGTGAGGACCTTCGGTCAGGTCTGCTCAGCTTTGGCTGAACTCCCAACCGAGGTGAGGACCTTCGGTCAGGTCCGTTCGACCTTGGCCGAACTCCCAACCGAGGTGAGGACCTTCGGTCAGGTCCGTTTGGCTTTGGTCGAACTCCCAACCGAGGTGAGGACCTTCGGTCAGGTCCGTTCGGCCTTGGCCGAACTCCCAACCGAGGTGAGGACCTTCGGTCAGGTCTGTTCGGCTTTGGCCGAACTCCCAACTGAGGTGAGGACCTTCGGTCAGGTCCGTTTGGCCTTGGCCGAACTCCCAACTGAGGTGAGGACCTTCGGTCAAGTCAGTTCGGCTTTGGCCGAACTCCCAACCGAGGTGAGGACCTTCGGTCAGGTCCATTCGGCCTTGGCCTGAACTCCCAACCGAGGTAAGGACCTTCGGTCAATTCGGCTCGGCCTTGTCTGAGACCCCGACCGAGGTATGGACCTTCGGTCAAGTCCGTTCGGCCTTGGCCTGAACTCCCAACTGAGGCAAGGACCTTTGGCCAGGTCTGTTCGGCCTTGGCCGAACTCCCAACCGAGGTGAGGACCTTCAGTCAGGTCCGCTTGGATTTGGTCGAATTCCCAACCGAGGTAAGGACCTTCCGTCAGGTCCGTTCGGCCTTGGCCTGAACTCCCAACCGAGGCAAGGACCTTCGGTCAGGTCCATTCGGCCTTGGCCGAACTCCCAACCTAGGTGAGGACCTTTGGTCAGGTCCGCTCGGCTTTGGCCGAATTCCCAACCGAGGTAAGGACCTCCGGTTAGGTCCGTTCGGCCTTAGCCTGAACTCCCAACCGAGGCAAGGACCTTCGGTCAGCTCGGATCGGCCTTAGCCTGAACCCCCGTCGGAGGTGAGAACCTTCGGTCAGGTTCGTTCGGGCGCAAACCTCGAGGGTTCGTACTCGGTGACGTGGCGGTGCCATTAATGCTCGGGTAGTCGTACCATTTTTCTTCCATCTATATAGTGTGGGGGTCCATTTGTGAGGCACTTTTCTTTTTCCCTCGGAGAGCCTTCCTTCGGTCTTATTGTTTCCTTCGAAGAGCATACCCTCGGTGTTGGCTTTCCTTTAGTTTAGCAGTACTCCGAAAGTAAGTTCCATGTCTTGTTCGTCGGGCTACAGTCCATCGTCTTCCGAGAGGACGAAGTCTAGACATAGGCGTCGGAGTCCAGGGGAGGTCCAAGGGATGTCCTCGGACTCCACCAATTTGCCCTCTTCCCGCGACTCATCGTCTGCGGCCTCGCCATCTGGGTCCGAGGGTGGCTCAAACGGTGCAGGATTTAGGGAGAGGATGCTCGATTCCCGAGCTCAGACCCTGGAACCCCTAGAGATGGAGGCTCTCTACATCGTATCCACAATGGATGAGCCAGAACTGGAGGAGCTGAGGGCCTCCTTCAGTATCTCGGACGCTTTCGAGCTCCGGCTGCCCAGACCATCTGACTGAGCTAGCTATCGGAACTCCAAAGAGTTGTGCTTGTACAAGGAGGCGTTCAAGGCCGGCCTTCGGCTTCCCCTTCATCCCTTCTTCGCCCGAGTGTTTCGGCACTACGGGATTTGTCCGACCCAGCTGACGCCGAACGGATGGCGGCAAGTGCTCAGCTTCGTCGTCCTTTTCTCAAGGCACCAGAGGCCTTTCACCCTCCCTCTCTTCATCAACTGCTTCTTCCTTCAGGCCTGTAAGGGCTTTCGGGCTGGTACTACTTCTGCCCCCGGAAGGACCTTCGGCTGCTGAGTGGTTACCCGACGTCGATCCACTGGTGGAAGGAGAAGTTCTTATTCGTGAGGTCGTTCGAGGGGGTGCCCTTCGGCACCGTCTGGGATATCCCTGACCTTAGGGAGGTGAACTCCGCCCCTGCCCTTCTCAGGGCAGACGCAGAGTCGTTGGCGATGGCGAGGGGGCAAGAAACCTGTCCTCCAGTATAGGCCGACTGCCTTAAGTCTGACGCCATACTGTTCATATTCGGGCTTAGCCTGGGTGAGTTAGGCTAGCCCCAGTTTATTTCCCTCGGGCATCGGTGTTTCGTACTGACTCCCTTAGTTTCTTCATGCAGTGCAAATGATGCTTACCTCTCCCTTTCTTCCGGGCCTTCTTATATAGCTCTTAGGGTTTAGGGTTTCCCCTAGGAGGAGTCTTCCTCGAGTCTACCTCCTTTCCTTTTAGAGTCCTACTCCGATACGTCCTACCCCTTCGTGGGGGATATTCTCTTCAGGCAGTTGACGTGGTAGAGTCCTGGCAGACTCTATCAGGTGGGGGACATGTGTCCAAGTGGGCGACGCGTGTCCTTACCCTACTGGACAGTCAATTTGGCCATATCACTCATCATGTCAGTGTAAAAGTATTTCAAGTCATCGATGAATGAAGAAGACATGGATCTGAGACTAAAGGTTCGATTCCAGGTCATGCTTTGAATCATTGCACTCCCTAATCCCCCAATAGAATGTACGAAATAGTCTCATGACCTCCACATCTGAGACTAAAGGTTCGATTCCAGATCATGGGATACGTTGTTTCGGAGTAAAGGAAACTAGAGCTATGCTTTGGTATGCATTCTCAACCTAGAATGAGAATGCCGTTTGGAACACCTTTAAGTTGGATTGCATTCTTGATTTTAGAATGAGAATTGTGTTTTTTTTTTTTTCATAAGATCTTAATTGAAATTTACTATATGGATATATGTATAATGGACAAGTCCATTAAAAATGTAATTACCTACAAGCTGCCATGTGTATTTTACCATGAAAAATAAAACCATTTCATGATGTCAATGATTACATGGGTCTCCGTCTCAACAAAAACTATAATTTTTTTTTTTATCATAAAAAGGAAAATTCAGTGAAAAGCTACAAGGGGGAGGGGGGTCGGGAACTTAGAAGTTGATTACATGTCCTTTAAGTTCTAGTGTTGGTAGGCTAACTGATACACCACCACTACTACTTGATCAAGACATTGTTCACCAGATTAAAACTTACAAATAATGTACCCAATATTTCAAATCCATGGCCTACCTACTTTGGTCCTCCTTGTACTGATTCACCACCTCCACATAGTCAGTCCAGATGACGACGCCTATGGCTCCTAATTTCCATGCCTGCAACAAAGCCTATGATTTATGATTAAATTCATAGGAGGACAAAATAAACGTCATAGATGAGACTAATATACATTAAAGGGTTGTGTCTTTACCACATGCATTAGGAATTAAAAGCAGCAAAGTTAATCCTTCCAAAACTACTACTTACTTTCCCATCAATTGGGGTTGTAAAGGACGGATCTCATTCAACCATAAATAAAACTAAACCTCAAGGAACAACAAAATATTATCTCGATTCAATCACAGTTCACACTTGCAACCCGCATCGATCATACAATAGGAAGTACTACTTTGAGGGGTGTCGTACATCTACCTGAACCTCCAACAAGTAAGCGAAAAGAGAAATTAAACATGATGATCCTAAGAAAATTTCAATATCTTCTTCTTTACTCTCATGGTCCTCTGAGAAGACTCCAATATCTTTCTTCTTCGTTACTCTCATGGTCCTCTGAGAAGACTCCAATATCTTCTTCTTCTTGACTCCAATATCTTCTTCTTCTTCTTCTTTACTGTCATGGTCCTCTGAGAAGACTCTAGGCAGTAATTTAGATCTCAAAGACCTCTGATATGATTCAGCTTGACGTGGAAGGACTGAGTAATACAATTGCCACATCAGCATCCACCTTGGCAGAACAAACCACGTGCAGAGCATCACAACGACCAAGGAGACGCCCTGCTGCTTTGGACGATTTTGTGTAGGCGGTTAGGATCTGTAATGAGAAGGGAATATTTTCTGTTATGGGTAGTCCAAGGATTGGATAGCATAAATATGGTAATGGGTGAGTTGTAATGGGTATCGTGAAATCAAGTCTCTTCTTCTCTCTGTAGTTTTCTGGAGGCAGCTACCCTTGAAGTAGCCAGTAACCTGTAGTGTTATCCATTAAACAGAAATAGTCCATAACATTGGTGCTTTCGTTGAGAGCTATGGCCGACGGGACTCACCTCCATCAGTTGGATGAGTCCATTAAGCTCTTCGCCGAAACGACGA
Organism: Macadamia integrifolia; assembly: GCF_013358625.1. Classification (NCBI taxonomy): domain Eukaryota; kingdom Viridiplantae; phylum Streptophyta; class Magnoliopsida; order Proteales; family Proteaceae; genus Macadamia; species Macadamia integrifolia. The sequence goes on along the minus strand of NC_056560.1, from coordinate 35,787,761 downwards.
CAGCACAGGGAGAACAACTGACGTCCCTTCAAGCGACCATGACCGATCATCAAGATTCCATCTCCGAGCTCATTATTCGTCTTACAGCCATGGATGGACGACTTGAACAAGTGCTCCGATTACCTCCGGCAACCCCACCGGAGCAGCGCTCCAGCAACTTCGCAGCAACCGCAACTTCAGGGTTGCTTCCTGCTCCGGCTAATTCCATCCAAACTCGGACTATGCGACTGGATTTTCCTCACTTCGATGGTATCGATCCCATCAGATGGATCTTCAAAGCAGAGCGGTTCTTTGATTTTCACAACACTCCCGATGACCAACGGCTGCTCGTCTCCTTCCACATGGATGGAGCAGCTCTCCAATGGTTCCAATGGATGCATCGCTCGGCTCAGTTCGGCTCTTGGACGGAGTTTACCCGAGCACTAGAGATTCGCTTTGGTCCATCGGAGTTTGATGACCCACAGGCTACCGTCGCCAAGCTAACACATACGTCCACGATCGCTGAGTACCAGACGCGATTTGAAGCATTAGCGAATCATACCGTAGCTGTTCCCCCGTCGTTTCTTATTAGCTGTTTTATATCGGGACATCCGGAATGAAGTCATAGCATTCCGACCCACTTCCATGTCCCAAGCCGTTGGCCTTGCTCGTTTACGGGAGGCTAAGTTTGTCGAGCTCCGACGAACCCTTCCGCGACCTTTCCCTATACAAACAACGACCTTTCCCTATAAAAACACTGCCTCCGCCCACATCCCAAACTCCTCCATTAACCTCTTTACCATTGCTGCCCGCCCCCCCAGAACGTATTCCAATTAAACGCCTCTCACCCATGGAAATGCAACCACGCAGAGACAAGGGGCTGTGTTACAATTGTGACGAGAAATATGCCCCCGGTCAGTGATGTAAGAGTCAAAAATTATTTCTGTTAGAATATGAAGAAGGTGATCCTCCAGACGAATCTCAAACTGAAGTTCTCCAGCAGAACGATGGGGTTACTCTGCTGCCTGATTCAGAACTAAATTCAGAGCTATCATATTACTCCATGACAGGGGAACCATCACCGACGACCCTCCGTTTCACCGGCTATGTTGCTGGATCGCCAATACAGGTTCTAGTTGATGGAGGCAGCACTCATAATTTTATCCAGAGTCGCGTGGCTTCGCATTTGGGCCTGCCAGTGGGGGCATCCCCAAACATTACGGTTATGGTCAGCAGCGGCAACAGTTTCCCTTGTGAAGGCTTAATCAAGCATTTACCAGTAAATCTTTTGAACCATTCTATTACAGTTGATGCTTTTGTTTTACCCCTCTTTGGTGCAGATTTAGTCTTGGGCATTCAATGGCTGGCGCAGTTGGGGCCTGTTCTGTTTGACTACAAGAAGCTGACCATGGAATTTGTTAAGTTTGTCTTGAATTCTTGACCCATTTTGAAGATTGACCCGATTTGACATATTTTGGTGGCGACCCGAATGAGAATTTTTCTGAGATCTGTGATGGAAGCAGAGGGGTTGGGCCGATAGGTCGATCGGATCGACCGCGACCCGATGGGTCGACCCACGATTTTGGAGTATATATAATGTACTGTTGCTTGTTGAGAAAGTCATTGTATTGTCATTGTATTCTAGGGTTTTCACGCAGCTAGGGTTTCAGGGTGAGTTTTTCCTCGCCGCTGCTAGGGTGTAATATCTCTTCTACATAGTGAATCATCTTCTTCTTCGCCCAAGGACATAGCACACCACCCTGGTGTGTGAACCTCGTTAAATCTCTGTGTCGTACGGATCTATTGTCTCTTTATTATTCGTGTTTCTTGGTGTTTGATCTAACAAACTGGTATCAGAGCTCTGGGTTACTTCGATCCATGACTTCAACGAAATACGATATTGATAGGTTTGACGGCAACATCAGTTTTAATTTATGGCAGGTTCGAATGATGGTTGTTCTCACATAGCAGGGTTTGAAGAAAACCCTATTTGGGAAGGCGAAGAAACCTGCAACTATGTCCGATGATGATTGGAGCGATTTGGATGATAAAGCCCTTTCAGCTATTCAGTTGTGTCTTTCGAATAATGTTCTACAGGAAGTTCTCTCAGAGAAAACGACTGCAGAGTTATGGGTGAAGTTAGAGAATCTCTACCTCACCAAATCCCTCACCAATAGGTTGAGATTGAAGCAACAACTGTATACCCTTTATATGGGTGAAGGTACTTCTATTAAATCCCATATATCTGAGTTCAATTCTATTGTTACTGATTTGAAAAGGATAGATGTTAAAATAGACGATGAAGATTTGGCCCTATTATTGTTATGTTCTCTGCCTCCATCTTATAAGCATTTTAGGGATACCATGATTTATGGTAGAGAGACAATCTCTATTGAGGATGTCAAAACGAATCTGCAAAGCAAGCAGAAGATTGATGATGAGTTGACAACTACCAATAAATTTGATGGTGTTGGTTTGGTAGCTAGAGGGAGAACGAATGAAAGAGGTTCAGATGGTGACAAAAAGAAGGATAGATCAAAATCTAAGCACAAGAATTTAACCTGCAATTACTGTAAGAAAAAAGGGCATATTAAATCTGAATGCTATAAGCTTTTAAATAAGCAGAAGGCAGGTGGTGGTGCTCAAAATCAACAAAAAAGAGATTATTCTGCAGAAGCTAGTATTGCTGAAGATGAGAGTGAGTCTGACATGCTTTTGGTGACTGATGATAAAGTTAAATCACAGGATGAATGGATTCTTGACTCTGGTTGTTCCTACCATATGTGTCCCAATCGTGAATGGTTCTCCACATACGAATCAGTTCGAGGTGGAGTTGTGTTGATGGGAAATAATGCTTCTTGTAAGACTATTGGAATGGGAACGATCAATATCAAGATGTATGATGGCATTATCAAAACCTTGTCCAATGTCAGACATGTCCCTGATTTGAAGAATAATCTCATCAGTTTAGGCACTCTTGATTCAAATGGGTGTAAGTATACAGATGAAGGTGGAGTCATGAAGATCAGCAAGGGTGTTCTCTTATTGATGAAAGGAATCAAGGTTGGCAGTTTGTATGTGTTGCAGGGTACTACAGTCACTGGGTCTGTTGCAGCAGCTTTATCATCTATGTCTAAATCAGATGTCACAAATTTATGGCACATGAGGTTAGGCCATATGAGTGAAAGAGGGATGGCATCATTAAGTAAAAGAGGCTTGTTGTGTGGTCAGAGTACAGGAGCAATGGAGTTCTGTGAGCATTGTGTGTTTGGAAAGCAGAAAAGAGGTAGTTTTAGTACTGCTGTTCACAGGACCAAAGGAACTTTGGACTACATTCATTCAGACCTATGGGGGCCCTCCAGGGTTGCTTCAAAGGGGGCTGGTGGAAGATACTTGCTTACTTTCATTGACGATTTCTCTAGGAAGGTTTGGGTCTATTTCTTGAAGCACAAAAATGAAGTATTTGTCACTTTCAAACAGTGGAAGAATTTGCTTGAGAAGCAGACCGGGAAACAAATTAAAAGGTTGAGAACCGATAATGGCCTAGAGTTTTGTGAAGGTGACTTTAATGAGTTCTGCAAAAATGAAGGTATTGTAAGACACCATACAGTTGTTAAAACACCCCAGCAGAATAGAGTGGCGGAGCGTATGAATAGAACCTTGTTAAAAAAGACAAGGTGTATGTTATCAAATGCAGGATTGGGCAAAGAGTTCTGGGCAGAAACAGTTAACACAGCAACCTTGTTGGTGAATTGATCTCCTTGCACAGCTATTGAGTGCAAGACTCTAGAAGAAGTTTGGTCAGGTAAACCTGCAGACTACTCAAATTTAAAAGTATTTGGATGTCCTACTTATGCACATGTAAATGAAGGGAAGTTGGAACCTAGGGCTAAGAAATACATTTTTCTTGGGTATGGATCTGGAGTGAAAGGATACAGGTTATGGTGTTCTGATCCAAAGTCTCCAAAATTTCTTATTAGCAGAGATGTTATTTTTGATGAATCTGCTATGTTGCATCCTAGGAAAAAAGCTCATATTCATTGTGTTTGAAATTGGTGGTTCATCTTCAAACAAAGCACAATCTACTTTAGTCCAGTTGCCTACTTTTACTGGAGGAGATGATGCTCAAGAGAATCAAGAAGAAGAGTGGTATAGCATTGCCAAGGATATACCAAGGAGGAATATTAAACAACCACAAAAGTATGGGCATGCTGAATTTGTTGCTTATGCATTGTCTGTTGCAGATACAATTAAAAATAGTGAGCCTGCAACATATTCTGAAGCTGTTGCTTCAATTGATTCTACAAAATGGTTATTTGCCATGAATGAGGAGATGGAATCTCTTCATAAAAATCAGACTTGGGAGCTTGTGAAGCCGAGAACAGGGAAGAAAATTATTGGTTGCAAATGTGTCTTCAAGAAGAAGGAATCTACCTCAGGTGTTGAAGATGCTAGGTACAAGGCACATTTGATTGCAAAGGGCTACAGTCAGGTACAAGGAATTAATTTTAATGATGTTTTCTCACCTGTTGTTAAGCATAGTTCTATTCGGGTCCTACTTGCTTTAGTTGCTATGCATGATTTGGAGTTGGAGCAACTTGATGTGAAAACAGCATTCTTGCATGGTGAACTAGAAGAACAGATTTATATGCATCAACCTGAAGGGTTTGTTATTGAAGGTAAGGAGGACCATGTATGCTTGTTGAAGAAGTCCCTATATGGTTTAAAACAGTCTCCTAGACAGTGGTATAAAAGGTTTGATTCAGTTATGACTAGTTTTGGATACTCCAGATGTCAATATGACTGTTGTGTTTATTTCAGAAAGCTCTCTGATGGGTCATTCATATATTTGTTGCTTTATATTGATGATATGTTGATTGCAGCAAAAGATAGGAATGAGGTCAATAGGTTGAAGGAACAATTAAGTTCTGAATTTGAGATGAAAGATTTGGGGGCAGCAAGGAAGATCCTTGGTATGAGATCAAGAGGGATAGAAAAACAGGGAAGTTGTGGCTATCTCAACAAAAGTACATTGGGAATGTATTAAATCGTTTTGGCATGAAAGATGCCAAACCTGTAACTACTCCTCTTGCATCTCATTTTAGACTTTCAACTGCTCTATCACCTAAGACAGATGAAGAGGTGCAGTACATGTCACGTGTTCCATACTCTAGTGCAGTTGGCTCCGTTATGTATGCTATGGTTTGCACTCGTCCTGACATTTCATAAGCTGTCAGTGTGGTGAGCAGATATTTGTCATGTCTAGGTAAAGCTCATTGGGAAGCAGTGAAGTGGATACTTAAGTACTTGAAAGGGACCTCTGGTGTTTGTTTGGAGTTTGGGAGGAATGGTGATAGTTTATTTGGTTATGTTGATTCAGATTATGCAGGTGATCTTGACAAGAGAAGGTCACTCACAGGCTATGTATTTACTCTTGGAGGAAGTACGGTTAGTTGGAAAGCTACTTTACAAGTTACAGTTGTATTATCTACCACTGAAGCAGAGCATATGGCAGTGACTGAGGCAATTAAAGAAGCTATTTGGCTTAGAGGTTTGTTGGGAGAACTCAGCATGGATCATGGGGTGACTGTTGTCCATTGTGATAGCCAGAGTGCTATTCACTGGACTAAAGATTCAATGTATCATGAGAGGACAAAGCACATTGATGTTCGGTATTTCGGTATCATTTCATAAAAGAGACAATAGCTCAAGGTAATATTCAAGTGTTGAAGATTGGTACTGAAGACAATCCAGCTGATATGTTGACTAAGCCTTTATGTGTTGGTAAGTTCGAGCATTGCTTGAACTTACTTGGTGTTTGTTGTGTTTGAGTTCAGCCCTTTGGAGGGCTATTGGAGAAGATGAAGATATTAGCTATTTGTTTATCTGTTGGAGGAGAATTCAAGGCAAGGTGGAGATTTGTTAAGTTTGTCTCGAATTCTTGACCCGTTTTGAAGATTGACCCGATCCGACATATTTTGGTGGCGACCCAAATGAGAATTTTTCTGAGATCTGTGATGGAAGCAGAGGGGTTGGGTCGACCCACGATTTTGGAGTATATATAATGTACTGTTGCTTGTTGAGAAAGTAATTGTATTCTAGGGTTTTCACGCAGCTAGGGTTTCAGGGCGAGTTTTTCCTCGCCACTGCTAGGGTGTAATATCTCTTCTGCATAGTGAATCATCTTCTTCTTCGCCCGAGGTTCACACACCACCCTGGTGTGTGAACCTCGTTAAATCTCTGTGTCGTACGGATCTATTGTCTCTTTATTATTCGTGTTTCTTGGTGTTTGATCTAACAGAATTCACGGAACGCGCCCGTCGAATTGCATTACAGGGTGACGCTTCAAGAGTGCCATGTCAATTACTGTATCATTGTGTGCGTCGTCTCATAGATACAGGATCTCTTGCTGCTATGTTTCATGTGGAATTACACACCATAAGTAATTCCGTTTTTGTGTGCGATAATACCGAGCTCCATGCTCTGTTGCAGTCATTTGACTCAGTTTTTACAACTCCCAAAGGGTTACCTCCATCACGCATGCAAGATCACGCCATCCATCTTCAGTCAAGAACTCAACCAATGAATGTGCGACCACATAGGTACCCACGCTTCCAGAAGGCAGAGATGGAGCGATTGATAGCTGAAATGCTCTCGACAAGTATCATTCACCTGAGTACGAGTCCATTTTCATCTCCCGTTCTTTTTGTCAAGAAAAAGGACGGTACATGGCGGTTCTATGTCGATTATCGGGCCTTGAATGCTATTGCTGTGAAGGATCGTTTCCCCATTCCCATGGTTGATGAACTTTTGGATGTTACACATGGTGCACAATATTTTTCTAAGTTGGATCTGTAGAAACGCAACCCTAAAACGATGCAGAAGATAATGGAAAAACAAAACAAACAATGCACACAGATTTTACGAAGTTCGGCAAGGTTGCCTACGTCCTCAGTGAGATGAGATCCTGCTTCACTATCAATGGAGAATAGGGTTACAACACTCTTCCTCACACCTCTCCGTATTGCTTGCATTACAGAGAAAGAAACCCTCGCTACAAATATATAGCGAAAAAACCCTAATCCGAAAAGTACACAATTGCCCTCAAATAAAAAATTCGAGCAGGGGGCTGCGCCCCCCTACACCCCTGCTATGCAGGGGGGCCTCCTGCCCCCCTTGCAACCCCCACGGCCAGCTAACTGGCTAGCGGGACCGCCGTCCTACCTGTCTAGGTGCTGCACCAGTACTCCCTAGATTAAACTGCGATGGAATGCAAGACATCATACACCAACAGGATCTCCGTTCCGGCTACCACCAGATCCTTGTCCGTGCTAAGGATGTTCATAAGACCGCTTTTCGGACTCATGACGGGCATTACAAATTCCTTGTTATGTCGTTTGATCTCACAAATGCACCTTCAACGTTCCAAACTACGATGAATTCCATTTTTCGACCATTCTTGCGGCGATTTGTCTTAGTGTTCTTTGATGATGTGTTGATCTACATCCCATCATGGGCAAACCATTTGTTGCACCTTAAGAAGTTTTGCAAACACTACATAAGCATGAACTTTATGCCAAGCAATCCAAGTGTGCGTTTGGCCAGCAATCAATTGATTATTTGGGCCACATTGTGTCAAAACATTGAGTGAAAATGGATCCCACCAAAGTGTCCTCCATATTGGAGTGGCCTGTTCCAATGAACTTACGTGAGCTAAGAGGTTTTCTGGGCCTCACTAGGTATTACTGTCTCGTTGTTTGCTGCAATGCTCACGTCACGACTCCCTTAACCGACCTTTTGAAGAAAGACGTGTTTTCATGGTCGGACACTGCTCAGAAGGCATTTGAAGACCTGCAGAAGGTAATGACTACTGCACGTCTTGGGTCTCCCAAAATTTTCAATACCTTTCCTTGTTGAGGCAGATGCTTCCGGTGTCAGTATAGGGACTGTCTTATCTCAGGAAGGTCACCCCATCGCGTTCTTCAGCAAGAAGTTGTCTTTAAGGATGCAAGTTGCTTCGACTTACGTTCTCGAGATGTACGCAATTACCCAAGCAGTCATGAAATGGAGGCAATATTTACTGGGTAGAAAATTCATCATTGTGCCAAAAGAGCCTCAAGGAACTCAATGAGCAGGTTATTCAAACCCGGAGCAACAGCACTGGTTGTCCAAGCTCCTTGGGTTTGTGTTTGACATTGTATATTGGCCTGGTAAGGATAACTCGGCTGTAGATGCTCTATCACGAGTGCCGTCAGCAACTGGAAAATTCCTTACGTTTTCAGCGCCTACATTGGACTTTCTTGAGCAATTGAGAACAGAGGTGGCCACTAAAGCAGAGCTTATGACCATTTGTGCAGGGTTGTCCACTAATCCATCTGCATATGAAGGGTATTCCATGCGTGATGGATTACTATACTACCGCCAACGTCTCATTATAGCATCGGATTCTCCCCTGCGCGAGTTGTTCTTAAGGGAATTCCACTCGACCCCTATTGGAGGCCATGCTGGTTTTCTCCGTACCTTCAACCGAGTAGCAACAAATATCCAATGGAAGGGCATGCGTTCCTATGTCAAGAAATATATTGCAGAATGCACTACTTGTCAGCAGATGAAACCTTTAACCACTTCTCCTGTTGGACTCTTGCAACCGCTACTAATTCCCGAGCAGGTTTGGGAAGATGTGCCAATGGATTTCATTACCGGACTGCCAAATTCCAGCGGGAAAACCACTATATTCGTGGTTGTCGACAGGTTAACAAAATATGCACATTTTTTTGCTTTGCCTGGCAAAATTACCAGTCGACGCGTTGCCGAAGTGTTTGCCTATGAAATTATTAAGCTTCACGGACTCCCCCGCTCAATAGTTAGCGATCGAGATCCTCTGTTCATCAGTAATTTTTGGCGTGAGCTCTTGAAGCTCCAGGGGACTATGCTGTCTATGAGTAGTGCGTATCACCCGCAAACGGTGGACAAACTGAAGTCCTTAATCTCTGCCTAGAGATGTATTTGCGAAGCTTTGTGGCTGGTGAACCTACTCAATGGTTCAAATATTTGCATTGGGGCTGAGTTTTGGTACAATACCTCCTTTTACACCTCAGCGGGGATGACGCTGTTTCTAGCTCTATATGGCCGCCCACCTCCTACCATATCACGCTACATTCCTGCTTCATCGCTTAATGCGGCTATTGATCAAGACTTACGATCAAGAGATCAAGTCCTTCGCACACTTAAGCTGAATCTTTCACGTGCCCAGGCGCGCATGAAACATCAAGCTGATAAGGGTAGAATGGAACGAACCTTTGTTCCTGGTGAGTGGGTTTTCGTGAAATTAAAACCGTATCGCCAGTAGTTGCTCTGCGTGCACATCAGAAATTGGGTCGTCGCTTCTTTGGTCCTTTTCAAATTTTAGAGAATGTGGGGAAGGTTGCTTATAAGCTCGATTTGCCGACTACAGCAAAAATTCATCTTGTATGTCATGTTTCTCTCCTCAAGCGATGTATTGGTGATTCCTCTACGCAGCAGAGCCCACTTCCACCACCACCACCACCACCTGGTGATATGACCATGCCGACACCTGCTGCTATTTTGGATTATTGTCGCCTCAAACAACAGGGCCGCGAGGTGGGACAAGCCTTAGTGCATTGGTATGGTTTACCCTTCGAAGAAGCATCCTGGGAAGACATACTGTCATTCGGCAATTGTTTCCCCAACTGAACCTTGAGGACAAGGTTCTTTCCGAAGGGGATGGAAATGATATGATTCAGCTTGACGTAGAAGGACTGAGTAATATCAGCATCCACCTTGGCAGAACAAACCACGTGCAGAGCATCAAAACGACCAAGGAGACGCCCTGCTACGTTGGACGATTATGTGTAGGCGGTTAGGATCTGTAATGAGAAGGGAATATTTTCTGTTGTGGGTAGTCCAAGGATTGGATAGCATAAATATGGTAATGGGTGAGTTGTAATGGGTATCATGAAATCAAGTCTCTTATTCTCTCTGTAGTTTTCTGGAGGCAGCTACCCTCGAAGTAGCCAGTAACCTATAGTGTTATCCATTAAACAGAAAAAGTCCGTAACAACCTCCCTGTCTTCTCAGGTACATCCGTCCATATTAGTTTTCTTAGTAGTTGGTTCTGATATGTGTGTCCCATAAATCTTGTATTCAAAATCAATCATGTTATTTCCTTTGGTTGTGATTTTTGTTAAGTTCCAAGATCATCTGGAAATTTATTTGGTGAATAAAATTCACACACTGGTTCAAGTCAGAAAAATATTATCCAATCCATAATTTCCATGCATAAACTAACTGTTGACTCTAAGTCCTAAGCAGAGAGCAATACAGAATTCAACCAGATATTGAACTAATTATCAATCACACCAAAGAAGCTCTGGAGTGTGGACGGACGGACATTACTAGTTACTACTACTGATCTTTAATTAGCATAAGCGTTGGCAGTTCCTCAACAAGTTCTCAGGTGGTGATCGAGCCTTCAAGATCAGATAGCAAATTATATATTCTTCTGGTATCGAAGAACGTGAGAACTCGCTCCACAGATGTCAGACCATAAACCACTAGAAAACGATTGGATTTGAGCAGTCATCCACAAGAAACAAAAGAAACCTTCCGTCAAATTTTTTTTTAATCATTAGGAACCATGTGAAGTGGGAAAAAAAACAAAGAACCATCATCTCCTGGAGCTCCCTTTTTATCAAGAATACTGGCTTCACTAATCACTAAATTCAGGCCAAAACAGAAAACTGATAAAAGCAAACAACACCTCTTAATATCATATGAACAGAAAGGAAACCCAGCTTCAACTGTCAAATTTTGTCCCACTAAGAGGTAAATAGGAGCACATACCAGGCCTTGAACTGGGCATATTTCCAAAAACCATCTATATCTTGAACAAATTTGAGGGAGAGAAGAGGAGGAGAACAATATGAAACAGATTAAGATGAAGTGTTGAAATTGGGCAGTACCAAATACGTGAGGGACAAGAAGGAATGTAGTTGAAAGAATCACAATTCTTCACTTCAGCTCAACGAAACCCTAAAACAATCAGATGAAAATCAAGTTATTCCCCCCTTTTCCAATACTTGCAACTGAACAGAGTGGTTGATTTGCACAGCATAGAAAAAAATCAAAGATACACAAGGCAGAGAAAGCCGTCGAATCATTTTGAAGAAATCACAGCTTCTTTGCTGAATCTTATTGAACCCTGAGCTCAGGGTTCTTCTTGCTGAAGCAACCTCAGCTCATATGTTCTCTCTCTTGAGGATTATGTGAGTTCGTCGGGGCTTTTATGAGTTCTCTTTGCCTCGGAATGCAGAATGGCTCATTTTGAGTGTTCTAAAATGGGCCACGTTTTCATACGCATTCCAGAGTGCAAGAACGAAAATAGATACCAAACACCAGATGTGCAGTTGATGCATTTCATCAAACACCACCGACCAAACCCACGCACCACTCACATGTCAGGTTGGAAAATAGGGAGAAATTAACATTAACTGTGTTTAGGAATAGGGTGTGTGGATTTTTTTATTTGGTCTATTTTTAGAGCTAAAAAAAAAAAAGTAATAATACAAAATTACACATTGGAAAATAATAAGGTTGAAGGACAAGAAGATAAGATAATGAGGAGGGAGTTAGTGGAGAATCACCAGAATCATATATTTAATTAATTAAACAATATGATGAGGAGGAATGGAATAATTAATTAGACAGAAAAATAAAATAATTAAACAAATATCATCTCTGTTCATCACCAGAGCAGAAGGAAGAATCACACAATACGACCACCAAATAAGATTAGTATAGGTATCCAGTATCCACCACAGCACTGAAGAAGGCCATGGGGGGGCTCTAAACTTGGAACGGCCATGGCCAATCATTGGTGGTACTCTCCTCCTGGTCCACCTCCTGAACCTTGGCACTCCTCTTCACACCGTCTCCTTCCACAAAAGCATAATACCTCAACAGAAACGCAAGTGTCAACACAATCCATTCAAGACAAAAGATCAAGACGCAAAGCCCACCCGCCATTCTCAATATCACCACTCCATCTTTTTCCTCAACGTACGATTTCAACCCCTGTAAGAAATCTCCTGCTCTTGTAAATATCAGCACTGAAACAGACCCTTCAAATATAGCCGTTAGGACCGTAAATACCATGTGCACTGCGTACCATCGGTTAGTCCCCGACGAGGCAGCGTTACAGCCGGAAACGGCGCCCACAATGGTGAAAGCGTGGAGGAGGATGAGAAAGAGACCGCAAACCGACGGCAAGAGGCGGAGGGACAGGGTGAGGAAGATACAGCTTGAGGCAGCACCCAATAGGAGGTAATTGCAGAGAAGGAAGATCTTCTGGACAAGGTAATGTTTTGAGCTTAAACCACCACCACCACCACCACCACCACCACCGTTTATGGAGATTCCCATTGTTGTTGGCGATGGCAGTGGTAACTGATCAATTCTTCAGTAATAGCCCAGAGGAGGGAAGTTGTCAGATTTTGAGGCAGTCAAAGAGGAGGAGGCCTGGGAAGATGGAATTTTCAGTTGGGTGGGGAGAAGGTTTAAGCAGCAAGCAGCAAAGCTTGATTGAAAAAAGGATGGTAGAGATGAGGGAACTTAGAGAAGAGGGAGAGAAGAAATAGGGAGACGGGTGAGTGAGGCTAACGGTCATATTTGGGCTTTGCTGGGCCATGAAAAATGACCGTTGTGAAGAATTGAGTGTAACGGCTAGTTTTTCGTTTCTGGAACTGCCCTTTTTTCCAGTTCACTTTTACATTTTTTGACATTGGCAGTATTTTTACGTCAATTTTTTAGTACATAATTTCATAACTTAATTACAAATTACATGATGTGGTAAAGTTACAATTTTACCCTTGTCTTTCTTAAGACTCATATTGAGAAGATCATCAAAATACCCATTTTTCGCTCAACCGGCCTCTTATGTAAGAAGACTTCATGAATATATGTTAGATGGACTAACATTCAAATTAAAGTGTTTTTTAATGTCATGTCATTTCAAGTAATTTTAATGACTTAAAATCCCTTAAAATCCCACTTTGGCAATCAAAAGTTGAATCAATGCATTGCTAGTTATTGTTTAATTGTTAATTATATTGCATTTGATTTCAATCATTGATTCATGAATTGGTCATGGGATATGAATTGAATTGATGTATGTTATGAACGGGCCTTAGTTTGATATATATATATATATATATATATGTCATGCAATGCTTAATTAATAATTTAAGAAACTTCCTGACGCTCGACCTAAAATACAATAAGCATGATATGAGAACCCTTTAAGTGGTGAGGATCCAGTGACCTCCTATGAACAGTTGGTGTGAGGACCTCCTTGACCCTTAGGGATTTTGGGGGACTCTCACAGGTTAATACATGCGTGTATCATCCTGAACCTATGATCTATTCTAATGGGATAGGTAAGTACCTGACTTCAGTGTTCAATGGACTCAAACTGGCTAAATTGATACTCAGATACACAATTATAATGGAAATCATTTGTGATAGATGGCATCCGTGGAAGCAATTCGGATCGTCCTACAGGTAGGGTCGGTCATTCCACAAATAATTAATATGGGGGTTTCGATTGTTACCTGAAACTCCACAAGTGCAGAGCCTCCATGCGATCTTAGCCCTTTCACAATGAGTTCTTCCCACACGTACAACTTTACGATCCCTTGGATCCAAGCTTCTCCACAATAGTCAGGGTTTTTATAAAACCCTGATCATCATACTCGATCACTCAAAGAGCAAGAAAGAGAGAGGGAGATGGGAGAGGTGATTCTAGAGGAGGGAGAGAACAATGAGAACCGTTCTCTCATCATTTTCTCATGTTTTGATTAGCCAATCTTATGTACTCTTGGTCAATCAGAATCCCTTATTAGTTGGTGTTTTAAAACATCTAACTAAATAATGGGTTTCCTATTCAGAGCCAACAATTAAACCAAAATCAATCTTATCATAATAGATAAGATCAAATTTATTAGGAAAATAAATATTATAAAAATATTTTTCTAACGATAAAAAAATAAATATTATAAAATTCTTTTTTTTTTCTAACAATCTCTTCCTTCCTAATATGAGATCTCATCTCTTATGAGAATCCAAAATCTTAGATCACAAAAAGAATTCATGACCATTAAAATGTTGTACATATGGGTTGAACTTATAGGAAAGGAGTATGATCCCATTGGGATTCCACCAAGCATTCTATGCATCTTAACTATGCTGCATTCATAATACATGGTTAACCAACTTGTATGATGCCAAGTAGATGTAACAATCAATACCTAATTTAAGTAGATTATCACGCATCAGTCTCTCCACAATACATTATCACATTATAGACTATAGGACATATGTATGCTGTCATATCCCTGGTTTATAGAAATTTTTTCAGAGATTTTGTAATTCTGATTGGACCAAAGAAAACATTTTCCAAAAATAAATTACAAAAATAAATATTAATAAATAATTTTAATTTTAAAATTTTTATAAACTATTTACAAAAATGCCACAAGTATCGGATATATGTCTAATCAAGTACAATTATTCTCTCTCCTTGATACTCTCCCAATAAGAGTAGTGGATTCCTTGTTAAGAATTTCTTTTTAAGACAACCAAACAATACGAATCCAGTACACCGATATATAGTTAGGGAGATATCAACCATTGGTGCACCAAAACTCACAATGTGTGATCGCATCAATAAGAACCCTTCAGGTCAAAGGATCGACCGTACACTAGTCATAAGAATTTTGTTTCAATTCAACAGGCAATAACACACACTTGAAAATTCTTGTTTGTTCCAGTTCAATGTACACATTGTATGTACACTCGCACTTATGCCTCAGAATCTCCATTCCTAGGTATACACAATACGACGATCATTTACACGAGATGTCCAGTCCCATCCCTAATCGTGAACAGTTTTAGGTTAAAACCTAAGGATTTACCAATGCCAGTTATTTAAACCATGCAGATTTATTTATATAATTTCCATATAAATATGGATTTATGATGAAAATTTTTTAGCAAACTCCCACTTGTACATCAAAGCCATCAAGTTGTCTTACATGTTCTCAACATATTCACATCCTACATTAATTTGCGCTAATCTCATCAGCTGCCTAGATTAATTTTTCTACATGATGTAACTTGAATTCTCTATTCAAGTGTAAAACATTTTCATTATTACATATATGGACAATAAGTAGTTTTACGAGCTTATAAATAGTCTTTTGTTTAGTCAAGAACTTTCATCAACCAAATAACTTGGCTAATAATATTCCACTACTATAGTGAAATCTATAATAAATTACTCTTTAGAACTATTCAAAAATATAACACTATCACTTAAATGCAAAACCTTGAATATTATGGATTACCTGTCACACATGTCAAATTTTTAAATAATAAAATATTATTTAGATTGACAAGTAGTAAAATTATGAACTTAGGTCCACTTCTCAGTAACTCTCAATTACTAAAGCTTGATAGCAATCCAACTATTTTATCCTAACAAATTTTATATTCTCACTAAATACATGGTCCATCCAAAAAATTTATCAAAACAAACGATTTGTTATTTGATCAAAGACAAATGTTTCAGATAATAGAAACTCTCAAGAGATCAATTAGATCTCAATGACATGCACTCTTCTTTTTGCTATTATATGTTAATATTTTTTTAAGATATTAACTATCAAATCTGTGACTATCACAGTGTGCATCTGTCTGCAATGAAACTTTGAGGGTATACTATTCGTCAACAAAATTTTTCCTTTCTTTCAACCTTTTCTTTCATCTTTATACAGATCTACTTACATTCAATGGGCATACGCCTTATAGTGGATCTATGAAAATTCAGACTTGGTAAGAATAAAAAAGACTATTCTAAAGCTTAAATTTCCATTATCATCTGTGTCTACATCCTATATAACCTCAACAAAAATCTGTTTGATTCTTGAAAACCATACTTATTTGTAGAACTTTTCTATATAGTCATCCTCCTTTATAAGGAAGGTATAGTATATAGGAAATTTAATCATTCTCTTACAATATTGAGACTGTTAATTAATATGGGTCGGACTAGGTTTTGACCCAGTTCCTTCATTGGTCGTCCACTTGGAGTAATCATAGATCCACTAAGATTGGAAACCCTAGCTAACCAATTCTTTATAAATAATAAGATTTTGGCTAAAAAGCTAATAAGGGTTTTGACCTAATTTCTTTCTCCCTATTCTCTTATGTCTCTCCCAATTGCAAATGTGTGTCTCCAAGGATCTCCATTGCAACCCTTGTATTTGGAAGGTGGAATATTGCCTAGACAGATCGTTGCAACCTTTCGTTCATTGCTGTTTGTGCGGATCAACGCGTAGTGCAACCCGATCCATTCTGCTGCAAGGAAACTATACTGAGGTATTCCCCTTACTTTTTGTTTAACATTGGTATCAGAGCGAGATTGTTAATTGTAATCTATCGCATATGATCGCACTTAGTTGCAGTGTGCATCCCTTGTACTTGGTTGGGCATCACTGTGCTTATCTCACAATTGTGTTGTATCATGAAATCAATTGCACATATCATATGTTTAGCATGATATGCGGCTGCCCCACTCCACACCCTTCTTTATTTTTTTTATTTCTTTATTTCTTTATCCAAGCAGACCCTGCCATTGTTTGCATGCTACTGCATAATAGAAAATCAGGAATAAAGAAACCATGGATTAGGATGGGGGGTGGGGTTAGTGCATGAATTTTTTTTTTTAAATCAATAATCAATCATTGCTTTTAGTTTAATGATAAGCAAGTGATGATTTCATGCAATTATTACTAGAGAGTAATAAGTACAAGCTTTCATTGCTTTATCAATGATTGTAATGATGATTTTAAAAGGAATTCAATTTTTTTGTTCAAAACTCAGTGAAAATAAACATATATTTAAATTGTCTCCTATGATCGGCCTTAACCGAGAAGGCCGAACTAGGAATTCTTGATGCGGCCCTGTGAGATACCTTGCCTCATATTTTTTTTTAACACAACCGATAAGGCCAATATGTTTTGTGGCATCGGTTGTGCCACCTGTGCACAAAAAGAAGTAGTTAAAGTTTGTTTATTTTTCTTGCAATAATTAATGCTAGGGTTTGTATAATCTTAAGAAAAATTAATTTAAGTTTTTTTTTTTTTTTTTTAACATTCCTCCTAATTATTGGTTATGATTCAGGGTTTATTTGTTGAACCCTATCCAAGGTTTAATTTTTTTATAATATAATTTTTGGGTTTGGGTTTGTGTAACCCAACTGTGAGCGTAGCAACCAGAGAATCGATGACTTCACGAGTTGCCATTCCGTCCTCTCTCCTCTCCTTCTCTTTTCATGGGGAAGGGGTGTGTCATGTGTGCTATGCTTGCAAGCTCCGCACCACCGTATCGCCATTCGGAGATACGTGGAGGCTTATTTCACAAGAGTGTAAAGTTTGTCATTCTAGACGGGGGTTTGATGTTAGTCCAATATGGGGATCAGGATCATACAAAAGGGTTTGGAGTTGCCACCTAGGATTATGGGCCTAGGACTTAGGGGTGAGCCCAATTCTAGAGAAAAGGGCCCAAAAGTTGATCTGGTCCAGAGATTTAGGGTAAGTGTCAGGTTGTAGAATTGAGAAGGTGTTAGGCATCCAATCTACCCGGTTCAACCGGTCTTCCTACTAGATGCTTAAGAACGAACATTTTCCACCATTATTCCTATTCCGTATGCATGGCTAAGTTATTGCACAAATGTAAATTGACTGAATTTAGATAACTATATACACTAAAGCAAGATCTATATAAAGTCTACATGATGACAATTTGATTGAGAAACTGTACTTGAACTTAACCCCTGTTTCGGGTCATTAGGGGTGGGTCCTTGATTCAGATTGTCTTTTAGATTCTCCTAGCTCAGGGGAAGATGGTCTTAACCTCCAACATCCTTTTTCAAGAGATGTTGACTGTGATAATATTCCGATAGAGTTCTAGCTAGGAACGGTTATTTTTGGATTTGGATTTGGATTTGGACAGAGCTTCGGCTAAGGAAGGCTATTTCTGGATTTGGATTAGGACAGAGCTTCGGATAGGGAAGGCTATTTCTAGATTTGGATTCGATTAGAGCTTCGGCTAGGGAAGGCTATATCTGGATTTGTATTCGGATAGAGCTTCGGCTAGGGAAGGCTATTCTTGGATTTGGATTCGGACAGAGCTTTGACTAGGGAATGCTATTTTTGGATTTGGATTCAAACAGAGCTTTTGCTAGGGGGCTATTTTCAGGCTTAGGATGAGGTGGCACTTCGACAGAGCTTCCACTGGGAATGACTATTTCTAGAAAGATTTTAGGGACACTCGGACAGAGCTTCCGCTAGGAATGACTATTTCTAGAAAGAAATGGATTGACCTAATAATGGATTGAAGATCTCAAAGAACACTTCGAAGATCCGAGCAGAATTTTAGATCTTGACGAAGATCACTCCGAAGACCCGAAGAACCTCAAGGGGGGAGGGATTTCTACCTTTGGTGAAGATCAAGAACACTCAAAAACATACTATTTTTGGATAAAATTGATTGAACTACAAACTTGGATTGAAGATCTTCAAGATCCTGAAGAACATTTCGAAGATTCGAACAAAATTTCAGATCATGACAAAGATCACTCCGAAGACCCGAATAAATTCAAAGGGGGAGGGGAGGAGGAGAGAGGGCAGAGCTTCACTTCCTAAGTGGGGTTGTGATTCTGGTCTATCCAAATCCAAAGGAGGGGGTATTTATAGTATTTTGGGGCTTAAGGGGAGGAGAGAGAATTCCTTTGACCATTGGACAAAAGGGGTTTTGGATTAAAGTGAGTGAAGAGGGTATTTTAACCAATGGACAAAAGGGGGTTTTTGGACTAAAGTGGATGAAAATGGTTTTTTAACCAATGGAAAAAAGAGGGTTTTTGGAAAAGATGGGAGGAGAGAGAAATTTTAGCCAATGGATAAAAAGTGGATTTTTGGAAAAATGGGAGGAGAGAAATTTTAGCCAATGGGGGCAAAAAGTGGGGTTTTTGGACTAATAGGAGGTTGCAGCGAAGGGTATGCCAGCGGAGTAGTGCATATGCAAAAATGGGTGAAGAGGAAATTTCTTCACCCATCGGGCTAGTGGAACTTAAATTTCGACTGTCATTGGGTTGAAAATGCACGGGACATGACCAACATGGATGCACGGGAGGGCAGGCACAGTGCAAGAATGGGTAGGCAATATGCACGGGCTAGGTAGGCACAGTGCACGGGTGGGCAGTAGCTGTGCACGGGCTAGGCAGCAGCTGTGCACAGGCTTCACAGGCAGGGGTGCGAGTTGTAGCTAGCGTGTGCATGGGTTGAAACTAGCGGGGGTGTGGGTTGTGGCCATCGGGGGAACTGGTAGTAGCCTGCGAGCATTCGGGCTGCAGCCAGTGGGGGCACCAGCGGAATCGTGCGGGGGTGTGGGCTGGGTCTTACGGGGGCTCGGGCCATGCTGTGCTGGGGCATGCGTAAGGTTGTGCGGGGCTGTGGGCCATGCTGTGTGGGGGTGTGCGTAAGGTTGTGTGGGGCTACTGGCTGGCAGGCCAGCACACGCAGCATACATGGTGACATGCCTGCGTGCAGCATGCACGTGAATTATGAAATTTTCTAATGACGATTGCAGGAGATCTGACGGTTTGATTTTGATGTGCCATATATCGTCGGAATCATATTTCTGAGTACTATCCATCCGTATAGTCATCTTGACCAGATTTCTTCGTATATAAAAAGTTAAATTTGGACCCTCTTCTCTCTCGCGTGGGGGTTTCTAGGGTTTTCAGGTAGGGGATGAATTTGGGGTATTTGGGTAAGTAGGGGATTTTTTTAGGTTTCTAGCAGCTTTGCCAGTTTGCGTGGCATATGTACGGGGAATGTAATTTTTTGGTGATGATTGTGAGAGATCCGACGGTCCGATTTTGATGTACCATATATCGTCAGAATCGTATTTTCGAGCACTGTCCATCTGTATGGTCATCTTGACTAGATTCCTTTGTATATAAAAAAAGTCAAATTTAGACCCTCTTCTCTCCCATGCAAGGGTTTTTAGGGTTTTCAGATAGGTAGGGAATGTTTCTGGGTTTTCCAGGTTATTCATCATCTCTGTTGATCGGAAGTCAAAAGTCGCATCAAAGATCCGCATTTCATCATAGCCAGAGGAGGGTGACAAAATTAGGTGTCTACAGAATGCTCCTCTTTGGCCAAGGCCTGCACGAATGGCTGAAGGGTAAAGAAAAGAATGACCATATTTTGTCACCTGGAGCATATACTGCTGTCATTTTTCTCATTGATGATGGAGTTGAAAATACAACAGATAATATCTCTCAAACTACTTCAGAGTTTTAGGACTTACCTGGGCTGCCGATTATAGGAAAGAAATTCACTCTTCTTTCAATCCTGCAAAAGATGGTAGTACTTTGATCTTTGACTTTTCTCTATCTAGGCTTTACTATGCCAGTCCAGGGAATTTGGTCTCCAGGTGGGTTCTTTCGAACCGGGCTAGGCTATTTGGTCTTCTAGGCGGGTTCTTTCGAACCGGGCTGGGCTATCTGGTCTTCCAGGTGGGTTCTTTCGAACTGGGCTAGACTATCTAGTGTTGTCATTTATAAGAAAGAAATTCGCTGCTCTTTTAACCCTATAAAAGACATTAATAATTTGATTTTTGATTTTTTGACATTTGATTCTTTGATTCTTTGATTTTTCTTTGGATTTTTAATCTTTTAGACTTTTGAATTTGAATTTTGACCTTTGAAATATAATCTTGAATTTAGACTTTGATTTGGAATCTTGAATTTTGACCTTGACGTAGAATCTTGAATTTGATTTTTCTTTGGATTTTTAATCTTTTTGACTTTTGAATTGAGATTTTGAATTTTAACCTTTAAAATAGAATCTTGAATTTGGACTTTGAACTTTGAGCCTTGATTTGGAATCTTTTTTTTTTTTTTGGGAAAATGAATTTTTTTACCCATAAAATGGTCCCTCCTTGTTTATTCCTCATTTTAACTTTTCTGAGTGGGGAATGATTTGTAAGTGAGTGAGTTTGGGTTTCTAAAATCCTCTTGAAGATCTGAACCATTTTGCATCTTTCCGGGTTTTTTTCAAAATTTTTTCGAAGATCTTCAGGTTTCCTTTAAAGTTCTTCATCTTTCTCTTGAAGATCTTCATAGTTCCTGAGGAAGGAATCATTTGGAGAATTTGACATTCTTATGGGCTTTTGTGCAAATTGGGAAATTTTTTGGAGTTTTTTATGATTTTGAAAAATATGGTTGAAAAAAGAAAGAGAAAGACTTGTGGAGAAATCCAGCTGGAGGGTTGTAGTAGTTCTTCTCAAAGGGACGAGGGCCGGGCTGATTGGTACTCTGGACAGACTCTCCGCAATACTCGGAATCATATCTGCAACTCGACATGGAGTTCTTGGGTAAGTCTTTACATTTCATTCATCTTTTATTTTGATCATCCCCTTTTTTTTATATTCTTTATTTCCTTTAGCATGGAGGGAGGGAACCACCTACCTTGGCCCTATATGGCCACTCGAACATGGTTCATTCATGGTATAAGATACTTCCTTGTAGAGTGAAGGAGATGGTTGATTCGTCATGCCTATGCTGGTTAGCCCTTATAGAGACCTAGAAATTCAATCCGGCATTGGTAGGGACCTTGATGGAGCGGTGGTGGCCGAGTACTCACTCATTTCATCTTCCTATTGGCGAGATTACCATCATGCTTCTATGCTTCTATGCCTTGACGGGCGTTCCTTTTGGGGGTCGACCCATGACCCTTCCAAAGACTTCGACAGCCAGGTAGTTTAAAGACTTGACAAGTATTCCCATTACAGTTGATCAGACACATATTCGTCTTGGGGATATTAGTGCACGATGGTGGAGAACCATCTTGTGGGTAAACCCTGGCAACATGGCCCAGGTGACCCGTTCTTTCTTGTTGTTTGCTATGGGTCAGTGTCTTTTTAGTGACCTTCGAGGGGGAGTAGACATTTACCTGGTGTTCTTCCTCTGGGATCTTCAGGCGGTAGATTCTTGGGACTGGGGTGGGGCCACCTATGCATACCTCTTGCGGACCCTAGACCTATTGTCATATGGAGACCGAGGTCTCAAGAGAGCGGGCTACATCCTTCAGGTAATTTTTATCCTTGTACCTATTTCCTTTCATTCATTTGGATTGCACTTCCTTACTTTGATCCTTTAAAACAACCTTGGTGCTTTGAGCACTTGGAGATTATAGCTTCCAAACTGAGGGATCCTCAGGCATTTTTCTTCCCCATAGCTACAAGATGGGGAGACAATCAATTGATTAGGGGTTGGCCTCATCCTCAGGGAACCACTGCTCGTTCCCTTTTAGGCGGCCTTATAGAAGTATGCCATATTTGTCATTGAATTTCCTTCTGTCCCATGCTATACTTACTTCTTCTTGGACTTGCAGGTCACTTGGAGGCCATTCCATTTTCTCATATTTCTAGATTCTGACAAAGTTGTTGTGGCCAAAGGTTTATTTGAGAACCGGGTCTTGTTCTGAGGCATATGGGGCCACGTCTGGAACCTGGGAGAGAGAGTCGTACCCCAGTGGTCTGATATCAAGTCACACTTCTCTCCCTGCCTTCCTCCACCCACCACGCATTGCCCAGAGATCATTCCTGCAGACGAGATTGAGACTTTGGCCAATGGAATATGGGATGAATCATTTCTCGATCGGGATAGGGACTATAGAGCCTTCCTGGAGAAGGAGACAGTATGCACTCCTCTTGGTCCAAATGATCCAGTGGTATATTGCCATTTCTTGAGTATTTCCTTCATGCTTCAACTTCTTTTTGTTTTAGTCTTAACTAATGTTCTTTCAGGGGAGAACACGACGTGTAGACCCTTCTGTTGTTCAGTCACATGTCAGTGCTATTGATCCTTCGTAAGCTGGACCCTCTACTAGTGTGGGTGGGTCTCTCAGAGTAGCCAACATCCCCTTCCGTGGCTTCCCTGCTTGGTGCTATCCCAACATGGCCAACCCTAGCCTCCCTCATCTTCTGGAGCGGAGAATAGATGTAGATGCTTCCCTTGGGCTACCCATTCCTTATAACTATATGAGTATCTGATCTTCCTTCAATTGACTCTTGACTTACTTTGGCTGATATACTCTTTCTCAGGTGTCTCCAGAGGTCTATTCTGAGATCAGGGGGATGCACTATGGCTTGTGCGAGACAATTGTTGCCAACGTATTTCCCACCTTCCTCTTTTTTCCTCTTGCCCTTCTTCTTTCATTACTCTTCTTCTTGATCCTTTCCTATTTTCCTTAGGATGGAAGGATTGTCACCTTGGAGACCCAAGTTAATTCCTACGAGCAAGAAATTGCACAGCAGGATACACTGATTTAGGATATGACATAGAGGTTGGAGTAGACTGGACTAGCATCTGCGGGTTCCCCAGTACTCCATGGGGGGAATTCTAAGTATGGTTTAGGTGATGACTGTACTCCTTAGGGACCTGTTCCTGTAGTTCCTACTAGTGTAAAAACATATATATATATATATATATATTTTTTTTCTTTTTCTTTTTCCCTCCCCCTTTTATTTTGGCATCTTATGAATGGAAATCTATCTTTGACACAAAGAAAAAAATTTTATTTTATTTTTTTGTTTGTGGCTTGTAATATTTAGGAATAATCAATTCCACAACTCAAGTCATAATTAGAATAATCGGGATAATACAAAAATCCAACTACTTCCTCATTCTATTACCAAGTGAATTACATGGAAAGGGGAACAATTTTCCTACCATAGACAGGATAGGTAGGTAACAAGGTGGGGAGACAACTCTTGAGGTTGGTGAAAGTTCACCAACTCCTCTAAGTCCATCACCTCGAGCCCATATTGTTGGCTGACGTACATAGGCAAGTAAAAGGATGTATGAGTCAATCCTATCAACCTAACATAATTGTAGCCAGGGGTCTTCAATAGAAAATCTTCTTGTGGCCTCCCGGGCACCTCCACGCGATATTTTGTATAGTCCTTTCTTGCAAGTACTTCTCCTAGTCAATGATAAGGTTGAATTCTGAAACTTCCCTCTTATCTTGGTAGCAAAGAGCTTCGAGTGGGCCTCCATTTAATGGCTTGGTTAACTTCAATTTCTCAAGGAGCCAAATCTGAAAAATAGCAGAACTCCCTTGATAATGATCTAGTCCAAATCTATGGCCATGGCTCATGTCATCAAATCTCTTGAATGTTTTTACAAGAATCGTAGGGATGATGTCACATCCTTTCTTCAACTGTTTTACCACCTCAACCAAAATGGGCGATGCACCATGCTCGGGAGTTCGGAGAACATAGTGAGCTATCATGCAAAGTAAATAAGTATCCTGTGATCTCTGTTGATGGATTCCTCTCATTGGTAGATATTGGATGAAGGTCTGGGCCACCTTCAGAATGTCGATCTTTCCATACCTGATGAATTGCTTCATTTCCTCTTCTTTCCATTCGAAGAAGTCTTGAATTTCCTCTGAATAATCTTTCTTTAAAGGTGGTTGGAACAACCTTCCTTTGGGTGGAGATAGCATACAAACTCAGAATTCTTCGAGAGTTAGGCAGATCTCTACTAATCCAAATCGAAATACATGCAGATTGGCATCCCAGTGCTGAGGCATCTGCCAGAGTAATTGGTGATGCAATTTCACTCACCCGATCCGATCGAGAAATGACACATTCATGGATTTCAGCAATCCTGGTGCCCTCATGTTCATGTCTAAGGTCCATTTCCTCAATGTCTCATCTAACAAGCTCATGAATTTTCCTAAAACCACCACAAACGAAAGAGATATGATGATTTATCAAAGCATTATTCATTAGCTAATGACTCAAACAAGCCTTTACCACTATTGCATCAAGCTCTTTTTTTTTTTTTTTACTAACCAAGGATGGGGAGTTAACCGGCCTTGATAAACTAGTGTTGGGTGGCGATTTTCTTTAAGGGGATGGAATCTTGGATAAGAGTTTGACGGACCATAAGTGAATGACAGATACCTTATGGCCTTGCATGCCAAATGGTGATTCTTGGGGGATAGAATCCTGGATAAGAATTAACAGACCAACAAGCAAATGACAGATATCTAATGGCCTTGCATGCCAAATGGCGATTCTTGGGGGACACAAACTATGATGATCTTTTAGGATGCCTTGATTATTAATTTAGGAACCAATTTATTGCCTTTAGATGGTTGAGACCGCACTTGCATATGTCAAGTTGCCTACGTATCCCTAAAATGGAATCAAGTCTAACGTAGTTCAGGAGGTTCACCTTTTAGACATAATATTTCTTGAGTTAATCCATGTTGACTAGTCCTGGTATTTCTTTGCCTTTGTGGTCTATGAGTTTCACAGTTTTTCCTGGTAGAATTTCTTTGACAGTGAATGGGCCACTCCAGTTGAGCCTGAATTTTCCTCTTGGGTCATGAATTGGTGCTCTTTGTTCTCAAAGAACAAGTTCCTCTTCTATGTGATAGGGCTTCACATTCTTGTTAAAGGCCCTGGCCATTCTTAGTTGATATTTCTTCAGATTATCCATGGCTTTTGTACGCTTTTCATTGAGAAAATTGAGCTCATCATGTTTGGCCTTCCCACTCTCCTTCAGGTAGCTGACTATCAAGAAGCACCCTCAAGGATGGTACCAGGATTTTCACGGGTAGAACCGCCTCAACCCCATATACCAAAGAGAAAGGAGTTGCCCCTATCAAGGATGTTACATAAGTCCAGTATGCCCATAAGGAAAAGGGTAACTTATCAGCCTAATCCTTGTGTGTTTTTTCTATCTTCTGTAGGATGACTTTGATGTTTTTGTTGGCTAGTTCTACTGCCCCATTGGTCTATGGCCTGTAAGTGGTAGAGCGATGCCTTCTGATACCAAACTTTATGCAGATTTTTTTGGTTTTGCCCCAAAAATGAGATCCCTAATCCGATATTAATTCTTACGGCACTCCATACAGTCTAATAATGTTTTCTTGAATGAATTTGGCTACCTTAGCAGATGTGAGGACCACATATGACTGAGCTTCTACCCACTTGGTGAAATAATCAATTGCTATCAATATGAATTCATGACCATTGGATGCTTTAGGGTTGATCTTTCCAATGATATCGATGCCCCAAGTGGAGAATGGCTAAGGTGAACTGAGCGAATGCAACTCTGCTGGCAGGATATGTATGATATTAGCAAATATCTGACACTTGTGGCATTTCTTGACAAAGTCCATACAATCCGCTTCCATTATGTTCCAGTAATATCCCAGCCTAAGGATCTTCTTAGATAACATTTTGGCATTCATGTGGGGTCCACAAAGACCTTGATGAATTTCCTCCATGGTGATTGTAGCTTGCTCCTCGTCTACACAAAACAATTGTATTTCTTCATAGGATCTCTTGTATAACAAATTCTCTTGAAGAATAAACTGGGTGGTATATCTCCATAGAAATTTCTTTTCTCTGTTAGTTGCTTCAGCTGGGTACTTCCTTTCCCTGATGAAATCTACTATGTGTGCGAACCAAGACTGACCATCCACGGTGAGAGAGTTCACTGAATTCTAATAAATGGGCCTACTTCTTTATTCTACTTAGAATGGTCGGACCCTAGCCATAGGGTTGCATTCTACCATGGAAGCCAAGGTTGCAAGAGCATCAGCAAACCTGTTATTATCTCTCTAGAAGTATTCAAACGAGATCTTCTTAAAGTGTTCAACCACCTCTTCCAAATGTTCTTGTCACTCCTGAAGGTCTTTATTTGCCTTCATCATTCCTCCTCGATTTCCCCTGTACCAACAATATTGTCAAATATGAAGCGTATGCTTTGGGGCTCAAAACTGCTTTGATTATTGGAGTGAAAAGGATCAAGGTTTACGGTGATTCATCCATTGTCATCTGCTAGACACAAGAAAAGTGAAAAACTAGAGATGAAAAGTTAAAGCCATTCATCAAAGAATAACTACCATTCATTAACTGTGTCTTCTTCCTCTATCGCTGTGATTCCTTCATCTGGAAAGGCATCATCTAAGGATCTTCCATCTTCTGTGGGGTGGGCAGCCAAATGATCGGCTATGGCCTATCCCTTGATAGATTTCTGAGTAGCATAGGTGATGTCAAACTCTAATAGCAAAAGCAACCAATGGGCCATCCTTCCTGTTAGGGCTAGTTTCTGAAAGAGGTATTTGATGGGATTCATCCTTGAAATCAAGTGCACTGGATAGGAAATCATATAGTGTCACAACCTTTTCGTTGCCCAAATTAATGTAGCGCAAGTTCTTTCCAAAGATGTGTACCATGTCTCATATTCTAGGAACTTCTTACTAAGGTAGTAAATATGACATGCTCTGTCCCTCCTTTCGTCTCTTTCTGTGCTAGCAAAGAGCCTATGGAATATTCTCCCATGGATAAGTACAAGAGAAGTGGTTCACCTTTCACCAGTGGTGTCAATACTGGTGGGTTCATGAGGTATTCCTTAATCTTGTCAAAAGCTTGTTGGCATTGGTCATTCCATTCCGTGGGCTGATCCTTCTTCAGCAGCTTGAAAATTGGTTCACAGATGGTAGTCAATTGAGCAATGAATCAGCTGATATATTGGATGTGACCCAAAAATCCTCGTATTTACTTCTCAGTCCGAGGTTGGGCATTTCCTGAATTTCCTTGATCTTGATAGGATCAACTTCAATGCCTCTTTCACTCACCAAAAAACCTAGCAATTTTCCTATTGTTGCCCTGAATACACACTTTTGAGGATTCAACTTTAGCTGGTACTTCTTGATTCTTTCAAAGAATCGCCTTAGCCTGGGAATATGCCCCTACCGGTCTTTTGACTTCACTATCATATCATCCACATAGACCTCCACATCTTTGTCCATCATGTCATGTAATATGGCTGTAGCTTTTCTCTAATAAGTTACCCCAATAATCTTCAGTCCAAAAAGCATCACCTTGTAACAATAGGTTCCCCATAGAGTGGTGAAGGCTGTCTTCTGGCGATCTTCTGGGTGCATGCATCTTTGGTTGTATCCTGAGAATCCATCTATGAATGATAACAAAGCATGCACTGCCATGTTATCCACCAATACATCAATGTGAGGTAATAGGAAGTCATCTTTAGGGCTTACTTTGTTAAGATCTCGGAAGTCCATGCACATTCGTACCTTGCCATCTTTCTTCGGTACTGGTACAATGTTGGCCAACCAATGGGGGTATTTCACCACTTGTAGAAACCCTACATTCCACTGCTTCATACCTCTTCTCTGATATTTTCCCTCCATTCTAACCACATTCTTCGGAGCTGTACCGGGTTTGCCCCAGGATAAGTTGGCAATCGATGCTGTATGATGTTGGGGTCAATACTAGGCATATCCTCATAAGACTGAGCAAAGACCTCACCGAATTCCTTCAAGAGACTAATGTTCCACTTCTTCGTCATTAAGGGTAGTTCCAATTTTTACCTCTCGAAGGCATTGGCTGGTTCCTAGATTAACAACCAGAGTATCCTCACGGATGGATTAGGATTTCTTTGGTTTACATTGTTTTATTGATTCTTGATATTTATTAAGATCATCATCAGAAAAAGGAGGCAAGTCATACTCGAAATCAGAATTTCATTTATGAAAGGAGTAATCAAGGATTAAAGTATCGATATCGGTCACCGTATCGGTCGGTCAAAATTAAGATACGTATCGGAGGGTATCGTATCGTATCGGAGATACGCTAAGATACGCTAAAGATACGCACATAAATGGATAGGGAACACATTTTTATACACTTTTGCATAAAAAAACAGTTAAAAAAAGTTATATATAACATGTAGAATGCATAAATACTTAAGTGGAGGGTATCGTATTGATAGACAAACATATTGAGTTGAAAATGTTCAAAATGATGAGGGTATGGTATTGATAGACAAATATATTTTTTTGAGAAAAATCAAAATTTTCCATGGAAGTTGTAGAACACTTGTTTTTACATAACATATAAAAAATCTAAACATTTTTAATCATTGAGCATGAGTAGATCTAAGAAATTTGAAATAAATTGAAACCCTCATTTTCTCTTGAAAAAAGTTTGTAAATCCTTATAAATCCAATGATTTCATGTAATAATGATGCACAAAATGTGATTCTAAGTATGATGAACTAGGGGTGTCAATTCGTGGCCCGAACCGACTAAACCGATCGGGACCGACCGTTTATAGACCATGTCGGGCTTGAGCCCGGACCGTTTATTAAACGTGTCGGGCTTGAGCCCGGCCCGTTTATAAACGGTCGGTCTTGGTTTTGCTACTTGGACCGTCGGGCGCCCGACCGAGACCGACCGTTTAACACCCGATCGAGACCGGCCTATTGTGCACTGGCCTAGCCCGACCCTTTAATGATTGTAGAATACCTATTTTACCCCCCAAATTAGAAAGTAAAAACTAAAAAGTAAAAACATGTTCATATTTTAAATAATGGTTATATTTGGTATCATTTATTAATTTATTGTCATTTTTTTGGGTTTGCATGAGTGGGCCGGAATATAAGAGCACATTTTAAAGAGGGTCCGTTTAAAAACCGGTTAAAGCCCGTTTAACATTAAACATGTCCGTAGCCCAATTAAGGCCCGACTAAAGCCCGATTAAGGTGGCCCGATTATAGCCCGAGGCCGACCGACCGAATATAAAGTGTACCATGCCCTCAATAACTAAGCCCGATTAGTTAAATGGGCGGACACGGTGTAGCCTTTGAAAGTCTTTAAGCCCGATTAAGCCCGATCGAAACCGAACCGACCCGACCGGTTGACACCCCTATGATGAACCTTAGATTTGTAAAAAAACTTGAAAATCTAAGGTTAAAATTGAAAAAAGTGAGTAAAGATTCAAGAACTTACTATTCAAAATTTTCAACTTTCAAGTTCAAGGTTCTTCTTGGACTATGTTTTTCTCCTTCTTTGAACCATTCACTTCGACAATGTTTCTTTCAATCTACCATTTGAGTCTCTAAAAAGGTGTGTGAATCAAAGGGGAAGAAAGAAGAGAAATATAGAAAACTATTGGTGAGAGTTTGAAGTGTTTGTTTCAAACAATAAAAGGCACATTCACGGGAATTTTCATATTTTCAGTCGATACGTACCGATACGGTACCGATACAGTACGATACGGCTCGATACTGCACGATACGGTCGATACATACCGATACGGTACCGATACTTACCGATACTCTCGGGAATTTCCAGATTTTCAAAAGTTCGTATCGTAGAGTATCGTACATATCGGTACCGATACGGTACGGTACGGTACGATACGCACGATACAGCGATACGTAAAAGGGAGCCCAAAATTCCCTGTAGCGTATCGGTATGTATCGTGCCGATGCCTATCGATACGGATACGTATCGGCCGATACGGCACGATACGCACCGATACTTAAAACCATGGGAGTAATAGACCCGACATACAAAGACTTTGGACTCTCCTCAAGAGGGGAGGCCGACACAAAATTATAAACAACAGACTTTGAAATAACCTAGAGGGGGGGTGAATAGGTTATACTAGTGGAAATTAACTCTTTTCGAGGTATAGGTCCCAAGTGTGATTGCAAGTTAAAAACGATGCGGAATAAATAAAATAGGCACAATCACACAACACAAGATTTATAGTGGTTCGACTCAATTTGAGTCTAGTCCACTCCCTACAAGAATCATCTTGTAAGGTATTCCACTAGTTCTCCCTTTCAGTACAGTAGGTAGGGAAGAAAACCTTTACAATCTTTTTCACGGATAAGAGTATCCTTACAAATCTCCTTTACAGGCAGAGAGACACCTTTACAATCTCCTTTACAGGTAGAGATGCACCTACAATCTCCTTTAAGGTAGAGAGACACCTTACACTCTTTTAAGGATAAGAGGATCCTTACACAAGCCTAAGTACAGTCTAGACTTAATGTAAAATAGAAAATGGAGAAGTGGAATAAAAGAGAATTACCTCCGGTGTGGTGCAAATGAAATATGCAATGATGATAGAATGAATGCACCTTTTGAAGTCTTCTTGATGCTTGTAATGTAAATGCCAAGATGTAGACGAAGACTTGTAGATGGTCTTGAGTTCCTCTTGAATGTAAAATGAAGAACTTGAACTCAAGAGATGGTGTAGACCAATTCTCACTTCTAATGCTCAAATAATGCTTCTCTAAAGTTGGGATTTATTGTTGATTAATGAGTAGTATTAGAGGTATTTATAGGTGAGCTTAGTGAAGCATTTTAGGCAGGGAATCAAGCTCTAACGGACATATTCTGTGTCTACCGGTCGACCGCCATCGGTAGCCGGTCGACCGCCAAGAGCCGTTGAGGCAAAATATAGCCGTTGGGGCACTTCCAGGCAGTCACCGGTCGACCGGGACTTTTATCCGGTCGACCGCCTATGGTCTCGGACATGTCTAGTTGACCGGGGCTTCCAGCCGGTCGACCTCCTATGGTCTCGGACATGTCCGGTCGACCGGGGCTTCCAGCCGGTCGACCGCCAACATGACAGAGTCTGTTTTGACAGAATGCTGTCATACTAACTAGTCGTCAGTGTTTTGACCATAACTTTTCGGTCCGACCTTGGATTGACTTGAAATCAGTTGCGTTGGAATCACAACTCAATTTCCTACAACTTATATGAAGCTTTCATCTCCTGATACCAACTCTAAGATTATCCAAAATACCCTTAAGTCAGGTTAATGTGGTTTTCACAGAATTTCACTAGAACATATTTTTCCTAATATGTTCCTCACCACTTAGAGAGACTTTCCATACTTGGTCAAGGTATGCTCTATGGTCATTCTAGTGTGATGCAATGCACATGCATGTGGTGAGTGCATATATATATATATATATATGTGGAGGTTACAAATTACATTAAAAGTGACTAATCTATCCTAGTGGTCTTCTTCTTCACTTGAACCTTTCACTCTTTGGCACTTTATCTTCTTTTCTTCTTGTTTGCAATTCCATATCTTTAAGCTTCATGTATTGACATCTTGAAGCTTAAATTCTTATGATATCTTCTTCAAGCATTGATGCCAACTTGTTGATACTCTTCATTTGATGACTTCAAATCTTCATTTCTTCGTTTCATTCACCAAATTCGACCTTTGATATGAAGTCTCTACAAAACAATACTTAAAAGAAAATTGTGACATACCTTCATATGTTTGTTATCATCAAAACCAACTATAGGAATGTGGGCATATCCCTAACAATCTCCCCCTTTTTGATGATGACAAACAGATGATTCTCAAATAAAATATATAATCAATTATCAATAAGTTGGAGAATCATTTCACAATTTCTCCCCCTTTGTCAACAGCAAAAAGTGGGGTATTAAAAATCTCTATATTGTCTTTTTCCTATTGTAACCTTAATAAGGAGTGTGGGCAAAATAGCCCCCTCTAAGGGTATGCTTAAAAAATAAGCATGTAGTCAAGACTAAAACATGCTCCCCCTAAGCATATGCATTATGTAAAAATACATTCAAAAAACAAGTATTAAGGTAAAGCTCCCCCTAAAAATATGCAATGGATGTCAATAAAGCTAACATACATTCAAGCAAGATAGATCATTAAAAATTCTAACATGGTTGATGATGCCAATCATTGTCAATTTTGACAAACATTCTACTATTTCAAAGCTTCCAGCAAATATATCTATCAGAGAACTTTTTGGAGTAGGATATTTCATCCCTTCTCTAATGATATCAAAACAACCATCAATGCAGCATCCATCTTTTACGTTGGCTCTTTAAGCCAATAGAATCAAGCATATATTGGTCCCCATAATCTCATGGGTCCATCCATGTTACAATCAAAATATCCCTTCGGTTTCCAAACCCTTTTGGGTGTGTGAGGTCTAAATGATGTGTATGCCCTTTGTGAATCATATATTTCATAATGTGCAGGTGGCCTGTAAGATTTAAAATCTCTTTGAGTCTTATATGGTCTATAAAGTGGATAAGACCTTTGATGTGTTTGTGGCCAATAGCGAGTATGTGGTCTAAAATCCCTTTGAGATTTGAAATTCCTTTGAGGTCTATCATGCCTCTTGGAGGAAGTGTAATAATACGCATAATGGACGTTATTCCTTTTTGGAACTTGCCTTTGGTCATAATGGAGATTTCTTCTCTTTGAAGAAACTACATTTTCTTTTTCTTTCCCTTGAGGTGAGGTTCCACCATCATAACCAAGCCCTTCTTTGTCTTGAGGACTTTTGCATTGGGATTCTAATAATGTATCCAAAGTCTTTTGACCTCTAGTAAATGTATGAAATATGGTAGTTAACTTTGAGTTATTCTCCTCAAGTTCATACATTTTCGGTGTCAAGGATTCTATCCTCTTGTTGAGGGAAAGAACCTTCTTTTCCAAATTAGACTTTTCAGTCTCAAGTTTCAAGCTTTCTTCATATAAAGCTTTAAAAGCTTGTTGAAGATCATCATCATTAGATTCATTATTTGAAGTATCTAAATAATGAGATTGAGAACTTACCTCTTGTTCTTTGTCTCCATGAGCCATTAAGACAAGGTTTGTGACTTCATCGGAGTCACTTTCATTTTCATCCGATGAGACTTCCTTATCATTCTCCTCTTCACTTTCTTCATCCAATTCTTTGGATGCTTTGAAAGCAATGAATTTGGAATGTGCTTTCTTGAATTCTTCATAGAGATCCTTTTCATGGGTAAGAAGTGAGCCCATTAATTCATATAGACTTATCTCGTTCAAGTCTCGGGCTTCATTGATAGCAGTTGTCTATGGTTTCCACTTGGTAGGTAGTGACCTAAGAATTTTCCTGGCCATCTCAGAGTTAGTGTAAGTCTTACCAAGTCCTTTCAAGGAATTTACAATATTAGTAAATCTAGTAAACATGTCAGAAATATTTTCATATTCATGCATTTGAAATAATTCATATTCTTGTATAAGCATGTCTACTTTTCTTTCTCTTACCTCTGTAGTACCTTCATGTGTTACTACAAGTGTGTCCCAAATTTCTTTGGCGTTTTCACACATACTTACTCTGTTGAATTCTTCCTCATTTAAAGCACATTGGAGGTAGGTGAGAGCCCTAAAATTGTATTGAAGAAGTACTAGATCATCGGCTGTCAATTCTGATTCATCCTTTGGCACTGTCTTTCCATTTACAATTTTGGTGATGACATATGGTCCTCTTTCTATAGTTCTCCAAACAAGAAAATTATATCCACAAATAAAATTCTTAAATCTACATTTCCAGAAGGAGAAGTTTTCTCCATTAAAGTATGGAGGCCTAGATGCATCCATTCCTTCAGGTGGTCGATTAAATGTAATCATGATCTTTGACTCACTTTAAGACAACTTAGTCTTATATATTGAGCTCCCGCTCTGATACCAATTGAAATAACCTAGAGGGGGGGTGAATAGGTTATACTAGTGGAAATTAACTCTTTTCGAGGTATAGGTCCCAAGTGTGATTGCAAGTTAAAAACGATGCGGAATAAATAAAATAGGCACAATCACACAACACAAGATTTATAGTGGTTCGACTCAATTTGAGTCTAGTCCACTCCCTACAAGAATCCTCTTGTAAGGTATTCCACTAGTTCTCCCTTTCAGTACAGTAGGTAGGGAAGAAAACCTTTACAATCTTTTTCACGGATAAGAGTATCCTTACAAATCTCCTTTACAGGCAGAGAGACGCCTTTACAATCTCCTTTGCAGGTAGAGATGCACCTTACAATCTCCTTTAAGGTAGAGAGGCACCTTACACTCTTTTAAGGATAAGAGGATCCTAACAATCTCTTAAGGATGAGAGGGTCCTTACACAAGCCTAAGTACAGTCTAGACTTAATGTAAAATAGAAAATGGAGAAGTGGAATAAAAGAGAATTACCTCCGGTGTGGTGCAAATGAAATATGCAATGATGATAGAATGAATGCACCTTTTGAAGTCTTCTTTATGCTTGTAATGTAAATGCCAAGATGTAGATGAAGACTTGTAGATGGTCTTGAGTTCCTCTTGAATGTAAAATGAAGAACTTGAACTCAAGAAATGGTGTAGACCAATTCTCACTTCTAATACTCAAATAATGCTTCTCTGAAGTTGAGATTAATTATTGTTAATTAATGAGTAGCATTAGAGGTATTTATAGATGAGCTTAGGAGAGCATTTTAGGTAGTAAATCTCACTCAAACGGTCATATTCTGGGTCCACCGGTCGACCGCCATTGGTAGCCGGTCGACCGCCAAGAGTCGTTGAGGCAAAATATAGCCGTTGGGGCACTTCCAGGCAGTCACCGGTCGACCGGGACTTTTTAACGGTCGACCGCCTATGGTCTCGGACATGTCCGGTAGACCGGGGCTTCCAGCCGGTCGACCGCCAACATGACAGACTCTGTTTTGACAGAATGCTGTCATACTAACTAGTCGTCAGTGTTTGACCATAACTTTTCGGTCCGACCTTGGATTGACTTGAAATCAGTTGCGTTGGAATCACAACTCAATTTCCTACAACTTCTATGAAGCTTTCATCTCCTGATACCAACTCTAAGATTATCCAAAATACCCTTAAGTCAGGTTAATGTGGTTTTCACAGAATTTCACTAGAACATATTTTTCCTAATATGTTCCTCACCACTTAGAGAGACTTTCCATACTTGGTCAAGGTATGCTCTATGGTCATTCTAGTGTGATGCAATGCACATGCATGTGGTGAGTGCATATATATATATATATATATGTGGAGGTTACAAATTACATTAAAAGTGACTAATCTATCCTAGTGGTCTTCTTCTTCACTTGAACCTTTCACTCTTTGGCACTTTATCTTCTTTTCTTCTTGTTTGCAATTCCATATCTTTAAGCTTCATGTATTGACATCTTGAAGCTTAAATTCTTATGATATCTTCTTCAAGCATTGATGCCAACTTGTTGATACTCTTCATTTGATGACTTCAAATCTTCATTTTTTCGTTTCATTCACCAAATTCGACCTTTGATATGAAGTCTCTACAAAACAATACTTAAAAGAAAATTGTGACATACCTTCATATGTTTGTTATCATCAAAACCAACTATAGGAATGTGGGCATATCCCTAACAAGGAGAACTATCAGGGTCAAGATCCCAGACTGCTTTCTTTATTTCAGCATGATTTGGAATTACCTCAAGAAAAGTGTTGTCATCTTCATTCAACTCCGTGGGAATACAGACAAGA
This sequence comes from Macadamia integrifolia, assembly GCF_013358625.1. Classification (NCBI taxonomy): domain Eukaryota; kingdom Viridiplantae; phylum Streptophyta; class Magnoliopsida; order Proteales; family Proteaceae; genus Macadamia; species Macadamia integrifolia. Next base: position 35,751,468 of record NC_056560.1, on the reverse strand, counting down.
AGATCCCAGCGGGGGGTGGCTGGAGAAGCACCATGAAAACCCTTGTAAAAATTAGCAATATAAGAGGACAAGGCTGGCTGATCTACTACCTATGTGCCATCCTCCTTCCTTAGAGAGCAGATTTGGCTACAAGAGTGCCTCATCTTGACTAAGAGGTGGAAGAATTTAGAGTTACTATCTCCTTCTTTCATCCACTTTTGTTTAGCTTTCTTAGTCCACAAGCTAGCTTGGAGTTGAGTCACCTTAAGGAGAGCACTCTTGGCGTCAACTTCCCTATTAAATAGATCATCTGACATTCCCACCAAATCAATTTCATTTTGAAAAGAATTCGGAGCTGAGGAGGCATGGTCCACTTCCTTGTCAACATGAAGGAACATATCCCTTGCCCACGGCCTGATCAGAGATTTTACATGCTTGAGCTTCTAAGAGAGAACTAGAATAGGTTCACCTCAAACTCGATCTTCCAAGCATCCTTCACTACAGATATAAAATTTTCATGATCCATCCAAAACCCATGCATCCTAAAATGAGTGTTATGTCGTTTTGGGATCACATTAGAACAGTGGCAAATGATCCGATACAGTACACTATAGCACTCTCTGAGAAATATTTTTGAAGAAATCAATCCACTTCTCATTGGAGAAACTGTAGTGAAGAACAACTGAAGCATGACCTTGACGGCGATTATTAGTCCAAGTAAATCTCCTTCCCAGAGATGGGACTGAGATTAAAGAACAAAAATCCACCATCGCTTGGAACTCTGAAGCAGAACTGAGGTTAAAGTTTCCAGGCCCCCTTTTCTTCGAGGGAAAAAGAGTGGCATTAAAATCACCTACTACTGTCCAAGGAATGGAGGTCAACCCCACCAAGCTCAAATCCCTCCACAGATCCCTTCGCAACACTTTGAAACTACTAGCATGCACAAAGGATAACCTAATCTTACTTCCAAGCCAGTCCACTACTACAGATATCTGCTGGTCTGATAAAGGAATAATAAATGGACGGCTAATTCCTTGCTTCCGAAGGACCCATAAATTAGGCACTTTATCCACACGCTGGTTGTGAATAAAATCAGCTTCATAACAAAGCTTATTTATCATGAGATAGAAGAATTTAATTTACTTGTCTAAACCATTGGCTCTGTAACACAAACTATATCAGGCGAATGTTCTCTTAATAAAGATCTCAAGGCCCTTGCACCCGTGACCTTCTTCACACCACGAATGTTCAAGAATAGAACACTCATAAAAAATATAGAGAGATAATGAGACTTGTTAGACTTTTTAGTCTGACCATCGTGCCTTTTGCTCTGTTTGCCTCCCCTAGAAGTGTCGAAACCTCCTTTTGCATAGGCAGAAATAGCATTATCAATGGCTTCTGCCACTGGGAGGTTCAAAGCAACCCTTCCACCCTAATATCAACCTCAGGAAGATGCTCAATAACACATGATAAAGCATGAACCTAAGAAGAAGATGGAGGCCGACCCCCTCTAGCAATGATACTAACTCCCCTTCCATGCAAAGAAGTATCTCTCCTAGAACGAGGAGACGTGGGCGCACCAAGGGGAACATGAGAGAGACCCACTTGCTCAGTCATCCCATGCAAGGGAGAGGCATCATCCAACTCTTGCTCAAATTGAGCAGAGATATCATGGTCTACCTTCGACCCGGACCTGACCCAGACCCAGATTCAGACTTAGAATCTTCTGACCCAGATTCATCAATCACACCCTCATCCACATTTGGAAGGCTAATATTTTGAGAAGCAATCAGAATATTCTCAGACGATATAACAACCCTTGGAGGTTGACATCTAAGGAATCCAGCACAACATGAATATCGCGTCCCCCATCAGCACGTTGTGAGATATCTTTAAAAATGAAAGTTTGAGAATTGTGATTGTTACTTACCAAAGATGGCCTTCTCTCCTCCAGCGAGTTGACTCGACCCAATTCGACTCCATCTTCAACATAGACAGCACCAGGAACTGAGGCCGCCTGGTTGGATTTAGCTTCCTTCTCATCTTCAAGTTTCTTAAGACGATAATCATTAACCTGATGGCCTAGTCGTTTGCAAAAGCCATAGCGACTGAAACCATCCTTGTACACAACCCTTTGCCTCAATCCAAAAATCTTTGTAGTACCAAGTTCTAACCGCTCAACTTGAACCTCTTCTATACGGGGTACCAGGTCAGATGCATCCACTTCCTCAAGCACACGAGCAAAATACCCCATCAATCCTACCCTGGTGTGATGATCCAAGGCGACTGGTTGACCAACAGCCTTAGCAATTGAAAGGAGGACATTCTCGTGACAATATTCCAGGAGGGAGATTTGGAAAACGCACCTAGACAAGCTTGGTCCAGACTTGCTTCTCATGAATATTAAAGTCTAGTTTCCAATGTTGAAACCTTATCAATTAACCCTCTATTTTGAGCGGTCTCCTCTGCCAAACCACTGCTTTATCTCCTTTATAGTGAAATTGGAATATGACTTACCCCTTTCCCGGGGGATGCATTATCACTCCTTAGCTCAAGTTCCAGTTATTTGCCCCCTCTTTTCTCAAATCATCTAAAGAGATTAATTTGAAATTTATTCTACCAATTAAGGCAAAACAGAATACTTGTCGTTTGGATTCATAGTCCTATTGTAGTATTACTATTCTTCGGATGTTGCTTGCTTGAATCGGCTTCGGTAGAGAATTGATAGCCGGCCATGAGGCATTAGCCAACACCTTTGCATAGGAGCGTTTAGGTGGCTAACGATCACCCCCCGTATCGGTCCCCTGAGGCAAAGGACCCCTTTCAGCATTCTCCTTTGCACCACCATCATTCTCCAAACCATTACCTCCATTTCGAGCTTCAGGAAGACCAACGCCAGCCATCTCTTGATTTAAAGTGACTAATTCACAACTCAGTTTATTATTCCTCCACAAATTCAAAATCAATTTTCTTCTATTGATAGTACAACTTTGGGTATAGAAAATCTGGAATCTCATGAAGTGACGAAATCTCACATTTGGATCATGTTTTTGTTCCCTTGTAAACCATGTATTGTAATTAGCTAATTAAATGAAGAAGAAATATTACCTTGTCTATGACCAAAATACCCATTGGTCCTTGCTAGACTCCATAGCTTGGGCAGATTCACAGTGCGATTTTGAACTTAAATGGACAAGAAATGAGAGAGAGAGAGAGAGAGAGAGAGAGAGGGGTATTGAAATCAATCAAATTGAGATGTAATAGTGTATGATTTTGTTGTTTATTTTGCAGATAAAAGTATGTCATCAAGCAGTCCTAATGAAACCAATAACTCTCAAGTTCCATTAATATGTAGGAACTTAAGATGTGACTGTCAAAAAAGGGCAGCTATTTGGATTTAAGATGTGGGTGCACCAAATGGGATTATTATGGCCAGAGATATTACTCCAACAATTGTAGATGAAAGAAATGTACAAATGGAGTAGATGAAGGAAGAGCTAACAAATCTTACTGAAGAGATCCGTAGTATGAAGCCCTGAGTGTGATGGGTCATATTTTAATAGCTATGCTAATAGTGATTTTTATATATTTGAGTGGATAAGATAATATGTGTTTAAATTTCTGAAGAACTATATGGTTGCTTATTATCAATGAAATGAGAATTGCTTCTATCCATTCTTACCTATTAAAAAAAAGAATGTATCATCTGTTCAACCAAATGATTTAAAGCTATTTAATTACCCACACTTCTATTTCAAGAGAAGTCATTGTTATTTACTAAATTAAAAACTCACTTATGAACTTTTCTTCGTTAGATAAGAAAACACACTTATGATATTCAATTAAACTTGCATTGAAAAATTGATATTTACAGGTATATAATTTTGTCAAACCATTATTCCTTCTTATAGGTTTCAAGTTATTAATAAAAATTTTTAAAATGATCATCTCTAAAATAATTTAAAATGGTAGATAAAGAAGTCCATCATTGGAAAACCTTTTTTTTTTTTCAATCATCTCTAAAATAGTTCAAAATTGTAGATAAAGAAGTCCATCATTGGAAACTTTTTATTTATTTTTTATTTTTAATTCTAAAAGAACAAAGTTGACCGACTGAGGAAACCAAACAGTTATTTGGGAAGAATCAATAGACGGAGTTAGGGTAACCAAACAATTTTCCATTCAGAATCAACTGACAGGATCAACAGATAGACTCAGGGCAAACAAACAGTTATTCTACTAGGGAAATTGTTCCACAGAAACTCCCTCAAATGAGTTACATCCAGAATCAAAACGTGTACAAACAGAATATTCGAACCAAAGAAGGAAGGCGGTCTGGGCATTAGACGTCTAAAAGACATCAATATGGCCCTACTAGCAAAGTTGGGGTGGTTTATTAAGAATGATAATTCTTTATTTGGAAAATTACTCAGAGGTCGATTGGTTACAAAATAGGGAAAATTAAAAATTGCTATCTCATCGTCGATTCTTCCTGGTCTTCATTGGTGAATCTGAGCGCTGGATCATTGGAGATGGTAGTTCTATTAGTTTTTGGTATGATCACTGGTTAAAGAATGGGAAAATATCTGATATGCTGGATCCTATATCTCTATCAAATCTTGACCTTTTAGCCTCAGTAGCAAACTTTATAGAAAATGGGCAATGGTCTCTCCCTAATGTGTCAAACCCCACCCTCAAGGAGATTTGTGCACACATAAAGACTGTTAATCTTCCATCATCTAATGATCCAGATGAAAGGGTATGGTCCCTTTCTGAATCAGGGAAGTTTACAGTTAAATTGACGTGGGAAGGGATCAGGGTAGCTCGCCCCATACAAGGATGGGCTACTCTGGTGTGGCAAAAAAATTTACACCCTCATTTTTCCTTGTTTGGATGGAAATTATGTCATAAGCGGCTTCCCACTGATGGTCAAGTTCATAGCAGAGGTGTGCCTATTACCTCAAGATGTGATCTATGCCAGCTGAGTGAGGATTCTCTAAACCATCTATTTCTAGGCTGCAATTTCAATAATAATGTGTGGAGAGATATTCTATACTTTTTCTAGGTCCAATGGGGAGCTTCCCTTCAATTGAGGAGCATTTTTCATGGTGGAAGCGGAAATCAAATGCTATTCAGCTGCGAACTGCTTGGTTGGCCCTTCTAATCATCATTCATTTTCACCTTTGGAGAGAGAGGAATCTGAGAAGACATGACAATGGTCATTCCAATGCTAAAATTGTTGTTAAAAGAATTCTTCATGACCTAGAAAAATTTTCAGCAATGAGTGCCATTCCTATAAATGGAGTGCAGGATCTGATCCTATCCAAATAGTTACACATCAAAATATCTCCAAAGAAGACACAAAAAATCAGTGAGGTATTTTGGAATCTGCCCAAAGAAGGAACCATTAAGCGAAATATTGATGGATGCTTTTGGGAAACCCAGGGCGGTCAGGAGCTGGGGGAGTTTTCCGCGATCATACTAGAAATCACATCCTAAGCTTCACAAGTGGACTAGGTGTCACAACAAATTTTGTTGCAGAGTTTGAAGCGTTCTTTATGGGAAGGAGGGTGGCCAAAGCCTGGAATTGGGAGAACTTGTGGGTGGAGTGTGATTCTCAGCCGGTGGTAACCTATATTAAAAACTGCACCATTCCATGGTTCTTTCAATGACACTGGCGAAGCTACAAGGCTTACGTAGACACCACTACAGGGTCTATAACCCATTGCTTCAAGGAGGCGAATAATGTTGCGGACAAATTAGCAAAATAAGCTGCTCTAGTACAAATTGAATCAATATGGCAATCCCCCCCCCCTACCTTCACAGTGAATGATATAACATGGGATGCTGAACTAAGGCCAAAATACAGGTTTTCATAACGGTGCTGATTTTATCTTGACTTACTACTCTGCTAATGGCAATGCCGAAGGTGGAATAGTACTTCATCACTAAAATCAGAGTTTTTTTTTTTTTTTTTT
>NC_056560.1:35703245-35743562 GCF_013358625.1 Macadamia integrifolia | reverse complement strand
TCATTCCTTTTTATTTCTCTGCTGCATCTGCAAATTTCTTTAAGCATTATGAGTTGATCTTTCCCTTGAGATGAGGATCGATTACGACGTTCTTTCCCTTTGAAAAGACGGTGTTGGTTCAACGACCTACATGTCTGATGCGTAGTTTAGAGAAGAGAGTGATCCCTCGGTACAGGGTCATTGATATTTTGAAGTCGAAGAAGGTACCAATTTTTCTTCATGTGGTGGTATTGCCTGAGAAGAAATTCGTATATAAGTTCATTTCGAGATTCGAAGGTGATTTAGAGGAGTTGTTGGTTTCTTACAAGGGTGATGTGTTGGACTCTTCGGAAGAAGACGAATCTACATATAAATAAATCATGGCTTGCCGGCCTTATTTACACTTATTTACATTTATGTCCTGTTGCTTCTTTCTTTGTCTCTGTCCAAAGATGTCTCTCCACATTGAAGAGAGTACTCCAAGTTTCCCTAGCAAAACTACCACATTTGGGTAGATATATATTATTTGCTATGATAGATGTAAAGATGATTTCAAATTGGAAAGCTATATTGGATTTAAATGTTCATGGAAGCATGTGAGTTTAGAATTTAATTGCAAACAATCAGTTTTAGAACCTTCTTAGTACCAAAATAAACTCGAATTTTTGCTCACGTACCGTATCATTGCCTCACGCGTTCTATTGCGCCTAATTATTAAAAAGGTATTATTGTCGTATGGCTGATATAGTTGCCATATGCATCCGTTCCTGCATTATTGCCATCCCCGAACTTACTAACTATGGTAGGAATAGAGAAGAAATAATCCAAATTGATTAAGCAAGGTCGAAGGCCGATCTTTCGTTCAGATATTCATCAAGCCTGACTCGAATTTCCTCTCTTAATCAATGTTTTGAATTTGGGGTTTTTGCGATCCTCTTCCAAGAAGAGAAATTGAAAAGGAAAATTATACATAGTTTGGAAACAGGACAGGGAATAAATGGAAAAAAAAAGAATTTATGAGGAATCGTTTTGTTAAAATTTCAAAATGTTTCCAAAGGAATAAATGGAAACTTTTTAATTTTAAAATTTCCTCTATGCTTATTTTCAATTTCTTTTGTGATTAATTCTTTGAACTTGAGAATTTCATGAAAATAATGATGCACAGAGGTAGGACGGAGGGCAATGGTATGCACGCAGGTGGGATTCTCAATAGATAAACCTAGCTTCCTATAACACAAAATATCAGAAATAGATTTCAGCTCTCCCGTGGACCTTCCCAAACAAAGAGATAGCTCCTATCGAATAAATTCAAACACCTGATTAGTTGTTCTCAAATTTTCTTCATGGCACCTTCTATTCCTTTCCCACCAAATATTAGCTGCAATAATAGAGAATCCTGTTAACCAAGGATTTTTCAGGTTTAAACCTCGAGCTTTGTTCTTCCACCAGATAAGAAGTTCATCCACTAATTGGTGAGCATGCCACACCGCTTCAAAACATGAACATAATTTTTTCCAAATACAAACCGAGTAAGAGTAGTTGAGGAAGATGTGATCAATACATTCTTCAGCCTGTCTACATAGGGAGCATCTTGAGGCAATCTGTACACCCTTTTTTTTAACCAAATTATCCATAGGAGTCTCATATGAGCAAGCTGCAATCCTAAGGTAGAATACCTAGGCGGGAGGCCTTTTCTCCAAATCAAGGAGCTCCAGAAAATTGCAAGTGATTTTATCCTGATTTCCTCCCACTCTGAAGCCATGGAAAAGGATCCCGATGGCGTTAACTTCCAGGCACAGACATCATCCATCTGCGTAGAGGGAAGTTTCTCCTCCTTAATTTCTGTAAAAATTTTACTCAAAAGAGTTGAGTTTACCTCTGGAAGATCCCATTCACCATTCCTAATAAACTCTCCCACTTTGGCGCTAAAGCTAAGGGATGACAGGTCTGTACCCTGCACTTCCTCCATCACCGACTTTGAGCCCCACCATTTATCCTTCCAAAAGTTGGTCAAATTACCATTGCCAATAATCCACCTCTCATTCTCTTCCACAAATTCCCACACTTTTCTGATGCCCAACGCAATGGAAGAAGGCCACCCTCCTCTAACAAAATTCCCATCCTTCTTGATGAATTCGGCTCTGAGAAAAGAGCTAGCATTCAATTTCCCATGTTTGATTTTCCAGACTAACTTGCATAGCATAGCCTTGTTCGAATCCCTGAGCCTTTTGATACCCAGACCCCCTTCCTCTTTAGGGTTGCATAAGGTGTCTCACTTCACTATGATCAATCTCGTGGTATCCACCTCCCCTGTCCAAATGAAATTCCTCATCCACCTCTCCATAGTTGCAAGAAGGGAAGCAGACCACCAATACACTGCAAATTTATAAATAGGGATGCCAGATATGACCGAACAAACCAGCTCTATTCTACCCGTCATTGAGAGAAGTTTCCCTTTCCACCCCGCTAAACGACCCTTCATTTTATCCATGACACACATTAACGCATCTTTCTTTACATGCCCCTTAAATGTTTCAACTCCCAGATACCTTGTAGGAAAATTGCAGCTTTGAATTCCATAGTGTCAACTATGATTTTCTTCCTAGTCGAGGGGATTTTCCCAAGGAACAACTTGCTTTTCTCAAAGTTGATGCATTGACCTGAGAACTCCTGATACTTTATTAAAAAATTTTTAAATTGCGGACATACCTCAGGGAGGCATTAGAGAAGATGAAAATATCATCTGCAAACAGGATATGACCAGGAGTGATGACTCCTCTAGGACCATTGATTGGCTTTAGTTGATGCATCTGAACCAGCCTGGATAAGCCTCTAGAAAGGACCTCTTCTGCAATTATGAATAGCATCAGGGAGATTGGATCACCTTGTCTTAGGCCATGCTCTATGCCAAAGAAGCCATGAGGCCCTCCATGTAGAAGAATTGATATATTCGTCGATATCAAAATCTGATGAAGCCAGTTAATCCATTTTTCTGAGAAGCCATAGCGACCTAAGAGCTCAAAAATAAAAGACCAAGAAATTCGGATGTCTATTTTAAGACCAAGCCCTCCTCTAGTGGAAGAAAACATCAGATTCGCTAGCTCTGATTCCACACCGTTGTTGTCATGAATCAGTTTCCCCTTCTAGAAGACTCCTTGCTCTTCAGTTATCAATCTTGGAAGAATGGTCTCAATACGCAATGCCATCACCTTCAAGATGATTTTACAGAAAAAAATTTCCCATACAAAGGGGGCGAGATTTATCTAGAGAGTCAGCTCCCTCTATCTTCGGAATCAGAATAAGGAAATAGTTATTAACACCCTGGGGCATGCAATTGGAGCTGAAAAAAATATCCCACTACATTTGAAACATCTCTGTTAACAATATGCCAACATCTTCTAAAGAATGCACTCGAGAACCCATCCAGACTAGGTGAGCTGTCTGGATCGAGCTCCCAAACATCCCTTTTAATCTCTGCATAAATAGGGAGGCCATCAAGCCTATAACAGTTAGCTTGGTCAATGACCAAAGGAATAATGTCCAGCAAGCCCAAATGGTCCACAGTAGGAACAACTCTATGAAATCTCTCATAAAAGTCAACTATGTATTCATCTAGCTGATTCTGACCTTCAACCGTAGCTCCATCTTATTTCTGGAGAGATCTAATTGAACTCCTATTTCTTCTCATTCGAGCAGAAAGATGAAAGAACTTTGAGTTTCTATCACCAAATTTTAGTCATCTGATCCTTTCCTTTTCAACCCAAATTTTTTTGTGATTTTTCAGAGACTAACCATAGCTGTTTTAGCATTGGCCTCCATAGAAAATAACATATCATTCATCCCCTCAGTCTCAATCCTCTCTTGAATTTGAGATAAAGACTTCTTAGCATCTTCCAACACCCTATCAAAATTAGGAATGGAGGATCTTGCCCAGCTTTTAAGTGCACCTTTTAGGCATTTGAGCTTATTCACCAGAACAAAAATAGGGGTCATCGAAATCCACTCATTCCAGGAAGCTGCCACCACCCTATCAAAATCTTCGTGCTCCACCCAAAACTGGTAAAACCTGAATGAGCAGTTACTAGGCCTCTGACTGACATCAGAAGACAATAGCAAAGAGGTATGGTTCGAGGTAATTCGTTGAAGAACCTATTGGGAATAGCCCTGAAAGTAAGCAAGCCACTCGTCATTGCAGAAACTTCTATCCAAGACAGCACACACATTCCCTCATCGTCGATTGTTAGACCAAGTAAATTTTCTACCAACCGAGGGCACCTGAGCCATTAAATAGGAATCAACCATAGCACCATATTCTGCAGCTGAACCCATGCTGAAATTTCCAGGCCCCCTTTTTTCATGGGACTGAAGAGTGTCATTAAAATCACGGATAATAGCCCATGTGGTCGGAGTATGAGGAGAGTCAGCCACCAAACTCAACCACAATTCCCTCTTCTCAGCACAAAAGTTGCTCGTATGCACAAAAGAAATCTGAATCAGATAGATACCCCAAGAGATGGATATCGTAATATATTGGTCCAAGTCAGAGACAACCACGCTTTGGACAACCCAGAGCAGGACTTGGCACATTGGAAAGGCCTCACCCATAGAGGCATGCAAAACGTTAAGTCCAGGGCCTCTGTTAGGACTTAATGACGGCCCAACACGGTCCTATTACTATCCTAGCTCACGCTCAGATCGAAAAGCCCTCACCCATAGAGGCACGCAAAAATATTAAGTCCTGGGCCTCGGCTTGAACCTAATGACAGTCCAGAGTGACCCTATCGCTATACTAACTTAAGCTCGAATCGGAAAGCCCTCACCTATAAGGGCATGCGAAAACATTAAGTCTTGGGCCCCGATTCAGACTAAACGATGGCCTAGCACGTCCCATTTTGCTATCCTGGCTCAGGCTCAGATTGGAAAGCCCTCAACCCATAGAGGCACGCGAAAATGTTAAGTCCCACCCCTGGCTTGAACCTAACGATGGCCTAGTGCTACCCTATTGTTATCCTAGCTCAGGCTCGGATCGAAAAGCCCTCACCCATGGAGGCACATGAAAACGGCCTCAACAACCCTAGTGCAGTTCGAGCTAGTACTAGGCTCTGGCTTGGTATCGACCCAATATAACCCTAGCACAGTCTGAGTTCCTGATCGGATACCTAGGACCTCGGCCTAAGAAGGCATACGACCTCATTAGCGCGCCATGACCTTAAACCTGGGAGACGCATGAAAAGACAAAACCATACACAGTATAAAGTCTTGAAGAAAAAGATGCTTTCATTGATGATCTTGAAATGTACATGTGGGAATATACCAAAAAAAGAAAAAAGAGAGAGAAGAAAACAACATTAGAGGAAGGGAGAGGAGATTTCTTTCTTCTCGTGTCCAGAGGCAGCAGCAGTAGCGGTTCAGGCGGCAGGAGGAGGAGGAGTCTTTTTCTTCTTGTTGGTAGTAGTGGTGTCCACTTGGTTCACTTCATAGCCTACCTCCTTCATAGTAGGGCCACGTTCTAACAAGGACTCGGGTGGAGGGATGAAGTGTTCGTACTTGCTCGATACCAGTGTGGGGTACTTCCTCAGGATGAAGTTGACTGCCGTATCCGAGCTAGAATTGAAGGAGGAAGTGTTGAGGCTCAGTTGCCACTCTTGCCCCATGGGAGAGTTTTGTTAGGACTCTTATGTGGGCTTAACTGATATTGATTGACCTATTGGGTCCAAGAGAATAGAGACCACTCTAATTAGGAAATTTCTAGCCCTATTCTATTGTGGGAATGGAATAGGGTTTAGGGATTCTATTATATATAGAATACTGACGGTCCCTGCAGATATTACTTTTCATAATAATATTTTGGGAGCACTGCTTTCTCATACAGCTAGTGTAGAGACAGAGAGAAGATCCCATAGTAAGAGGCTGTAGAAGATCTCAGTAGAAGGACCCATATTGTGTGGTTCTTCATCGTAGTTCGTGGTACAAGCGTCAACCTTGATTTAGGAACTTTATTCATGTTCAACGGGTATATGATCTATTTCTTTCCATTATTCATTCTTGTATTCTATACACTATAGGTCATTGAAATGATTCTAGGATTTAGAATCACTAACAAGTTTATGTACCTCTCCATCGCCTTCTCCTCGGCCTCCTTGAGCTCTAGCTAGTGCTACTCTCTTAGAGACTGGACGACCATCTCCTGAGCGACTGCTCTCTTGCGAAGCTCCTCTTGAAGCTTAGAATCTTCTGCCTGAGCCGCCTCTTTGGCCTTCACATGCTTGCTCTGCTCTAAGAGCAGTTTCTTCATTTCATTTTGAAGCTCAGCAGCCCTCTTCTCATGCGACATGGCCTTATCCTCCTTGGCATGGCACTCCTTACCCGTAGCCTCCAGCTGCCCCCTAGCTTGAGCAAGTTGGTCTCAGAGGTGCTGAGTCTCCTCCTTAGCCTTTTGCTTCTGAGCCATCACCCTCTCAAAGTGACTGCACACCTCCATCGACCAGTGAAAGCCCTATTTAAGGATAACACCCTGAGGTCAGATCAACTTGGAACGTAGCTGAGGGGAGGAAGAAAAAGCAGAAAAGAATGCACAAGTACTTACGTCACAGATATGCTGATACATGAAGTCGGACACATAAGGATCCAAAAACTTTCGAATCCTATCCAAGTTTAGGCGTAGCCGCCCCTACTTGCCCCAGATGCAGGCCACCTCTTTATCTGCAATGGACTCTTCCTCCAGCAAGCTTCAAGCAAGAGGAATCATCCTCCTACCCAAGCGATGCCCACTAACGGGAACTTTGACAACTCCCTCACACCTACCATTAGGCTCCGGCTAAGCTTCCTCTTCTCTCCTTCTCTTCTGACCCTCCTAAATCTGGTCGAAACGTTGATTGAGAGATTGAGGGGAAGACCCCGTATGCCCAGAACCATCTCCCATGACCCGACGAGCATGGAGCATTCCCATCACATTTTTGTTAGGATTTTTATGTGGGCTTAACTGATATTGATTGATCCATTGGGCCCAAGCAATAATAGACCCACTCTAATTAGGAAACTCCTAGATCTTTCCATTGTGAGAGTGGAATAGGGTTTTAGGGATTCTATTATAAATAGAATACTGATGGTCCTTGCAGCTATTACTTTAATGCCTTATTGGTTTTGGAAGCATGGTTTTCTCACAAGAGCAAGTGCATAGAAAGAGAGGAAACCCTAGAGTAAGAGGCTGCAGAAGATCTCAGTAGAAGGACTCCACTTGCGTAATTCGTCATTGTTATCTTCATGGGAGTAATGTTTAACCACATGGGACAGAGGTTCATTATCTATGTTCATGGGACACGGATACTTCTTTATTCCCATTTATAGTTCATGTCATAGATGTCCCATTGATTATTATAGATATGGTATATCTATATGGTTATGTATTTTAAGATTGGAGTACTTTATTGTTCTTAGTTTAGGGACTACACCCATGATTAATCTTTTATGATTGGTTGATGATTCTTGTATTCTAAACACTATAAGGTTATTCATATATTTAATATGGCAAAGGATCCCCAACAATTGGTATCAGAGCCAAGCCTTATAGTGTTAGAGTCAAGAAAAATCAAAGGAAAATTGATTTTGTATAGGGTTTGGGTCCCAAATCATGAAAATCATAATTTTACCATCGCTTAAAGATCCCGTATGGCAAAAATTTCTTCATGAAAGTTGTAGAGCACAAGAAGACGATCTCGATAGTATGCTGCAAGTCATCGAAAACCTCTGGATGCGCTAGCACACACCACCGAAAACCAACAGTCAGAGGAGAGAGAAATTTTTTTTTTGAAAAAAAAAAAAACAGCCAACGAGTCATTGTCGGGTAAACTCAGAAACCTTACCGAGTTGACCTGGGGTGCAGTGGGTCAACTCATGACCAACTCTGTTTGACTCAGTCAAAGGTTGACTAGGTCGTTGACCAATTGACCCGAATTTTGACCTAAAACTAATATGCCCGAACCGGATTAGACCGCTTAGCCAAACCGGTTGGTTTGGGAAACTAGATTGATTTTGATCTATTTTTTTTCTGCAACTTCAAATGGCTCGTACGGGCGAACGATGAAGAATTTTTCACCTTGGTTTGTTGCATTGAGTCCAATTTTTCATGCTCTTCGTTTTGATATATTATGAGCCTAGGTTTTGATCAACTTTTATGGTCTATTTTGTATAAGTTACAAGTATGGGTGGTTAATGATTCTTTATAATTTTCCTATTAATTGGAAGAAATAAAAGAAAATCAACTCATACATTACTTGCATATCAGAATATGAACTTGTTTATTCTTGGTAATGTAGTTCATGCTTTTGTTTATGAATATTTTTATTCATGTTTAAACAATCCCACTTTTAACTGCCAGAATGAATTTGTAGACTATTGCAGTAAGATTGGATGGAATCCACCAAAGTGGTAAAGTTCAACTTTATTGTAATAGAATACAAATCAAAAGTCTTCTTTATTTGAAAAGACAGAGAATAATAGTTGGTAGCAAGGTTGCTAATGTTCACCCAAAGGTGACATTATCAAAGAAAAGTTAAAGTTAAAGCAAGTGAAAAACAGAATAGGGATTTCTCAACCTAGAAGATGCTATCCATCCAAAGATGGCGGTACTTTTTGAAAGTTAGAAGAAGTCTCCCAGTAATAGCAGAAACTTGAGTGGACCAGTATGTTTCAGACCTAAAGGTCAAGAATGTAGTTCCAGTTGACACTCTTGAATTAATTGATAATTGAGCATTATAATGTTTATTTTTTTAATAGTTATATGCTTGTTCTTTTGCATTTAAATGATATTTAGTTCATGTTTAAATAACTCACAAATTTAAGCTGTCAGGTGTAGTTGTAAGCTATTGCAGTAGAATGGATGGAACCCACCAAAATGGTAAATTTTACGATTACTGCAATAGCTTTGCAACTCAAAGGTTTTGTCTTATTTTCAAAGACAGAAAATTATTGGTAGGAAATAGGTAATGCTTGCCCAAATGCGACATTATCAAAGATAAGCATAAATACAAGTGTACTCTAGGCAGACCTTAACCTAGAAGTTGCTATTCATCCAAAAGTGACAGTAATTTTTGAAGTTGAAGAGCTCCCATGGTCATTGTATGTTTTTGAGTGGACCAGTGCATTCCAAACCCAAAGGTTGAGAATGTAGTTTGGTTGACACTTTGGTTATGTTTAATGGTTAGTGATGTAATATTGGTTTTAATTTTATTAATGTTACATACATTAATTAAATATTGAATGGATTATTCTTCCTTGAGTTGAACCATTAAACTGAATGTCTTTAAAAGTGACTTGAGAATATGGAGGTCTACATTTGCCTCAAAGACCTAGTTTTGTATACTAGGAAAACCAAATCAATAATTTGGTATTATGCTTTTAAAGCACAGATTTTTCCCTAAAAGGTATTGGACAGTTGATCAATGGCAATAAGGTGGATGAGTGTTTCATGACTATGACCAGAGGTTATAGGTTTATTTATTGTGTTATTTTTGTATTCCGATTGGATCAATTCGGATTGGTTGGGTTGGATTAGTATTGGTTTTGATCAATCCAATACCAAGTTCTTAAACACTGTCATTGTTCTTTGAAAACCTATTTATGAACATTAATTGATAAATGTTTGGTTTTCTTTTGTTTTTGAGCTTATATGAACAAGTTTATATGTATGTCACATTTAACGAATTGTGTTCTCCAATAAATAAATTAATTTATGACTGGTCGAAACAAATGGGAGGATAAAAGTATGAATCTTAAGCTATTTTATGTGGCTCGACCAGTGGGAGAATAAATTCAATACACTAAGTTGCTAATGGGAGGATGTTACTAGTAGAAGGTCAGTATACTAAGTTGCTAATGGGAGAATAAACTCAGTGTACTCTATTGTTTTTCATACAAAAGAATTATTTTGATTTTTGCATTAATTTATTATTATCATGATATTGAAGAATTATTTATGGCTGAAATATATAGTAAATTCATATTCATGTCATTTTGTACTTGAATGTTTTGTTTGAAACACCTTATGATGGATAAATATATTAGAATTAAACTGGGTGTGAGCTTCCGCACATTTTATGCTGCACAGTATATTTCTAGGAAGTTATGAAAGGATTGGATGGAATCCACCAAAGTGGCACACCCTATTCTTTCATAGTTTTTTCAAGTGCAGTAAAGTTGGTGACATTTGCCCAAAGGTGATGTCACCTAAGTTAAAGAAAATACATGTATGGAAAGGACTATAACTTAGAAGTTTCTAAGCCTATATGTGATAAAAGTAATTGTATTTTCACAGTAAATTTGAATTTACAAGAGGACCAGTGCATTCTTAGCCCAAAGGATAGGAATGTAGTTACGATTGTGACTCTTGTGTGTTTTATCTGCTAGATGTATATTTATTGTGTAGTTTATCTGCTATATGTACATATCAAATTTTCTAGCCTGGTTATTTGATGCGTATGTTTCATACCTAAGATTTTTAGGGTTACTTAATCTGGTTTTAGCTCTTAGGAAACCCAAACAGGTGTTGTTGTTGATCAAAGCACAATTGAAAGGGATATAGGAATAATTTTGTTACCCTATTAAGTTTCTAATGATTTTGGAGCAATTTTGAAATGATTTTGTCTTAAATCTTGTTCTCTAAATTATTTATGTCCATTTATGCTTCATTTGTTTGTGTTATCCTTAGTTGATTAAGAAACACATTAAAGCATACACTTCTGTACATATATTCATCTCAAATGTGGAAAACATGATAGGAATGAGTGAAACCCACCAAAGTGGTACATTCAGTTCAATTATACGTTTCCCAAGGTAAATGTGACATTTGCCCAAAGGTGGTGTCACCCAAGTTTATCGACAAAGTACTCAAGAGCTATGTTTTCTGACATTGGTATTATTGAAGTTTTTGATATGCTTGGTTAGTGGGAGTTTTATGATCTCATTTAACCAAATATATCATAGTAGCGACAACCAAAGTTTAAAGATGGTAAAAGTCAAAGTTTAAAGCTGTGCCTGCTAAGGTTTATTGGTAGTGCTTAGCCAAAGTAATTAACGATAAGTCAAGGTAATTGATGATATTTTGTCAGAATTTGTGATGTATGGCTGTATTTAGCCTAAGTCCAAAGAAGTGGTGGTTTGCCACAGGCAGTTTGCTAAAGCTTGTGATTTATGGTGGTATTTAACATAAATCTATGGTAGTGGTGATTAACCACAGGCAGTTTACCAAAGTTTGTAATTTATGGTGGTATTTAACCTAAATCCATGAAAGTGGTAGTTAGCCATAGGCGGTATGCCAAAGTAAGATATTAATTCAAGAAAAGAGCGGTTTGCCAAGTGTTGATTAATATCAAAGTTTTCTACCTGTGAGGTTTTCAAGGTAAGCTGATCTTTAGATCAGGAAAGGACCTATAAGGAAATTTATATTTCATGTGATCACAGGCATGATATCAATTCCTTATATATATATATATATATATATGTTTCCAGGTGATTTGGATTGATAGTTTTCTATTGTTTGTAACAGTAGATAGTTATATGTCGCATATTGAGGTGTATTTTCTACTATTGTTCAACAGTAGAGATTATTGATTGAATCAAAGTTTGTTTGAGTGGTGTTCAATTTTGAGATTATTTGGCCAGGTATGAATGGAAAGACATCAATTACAGTATAGCCCAAGTGGGAGATTGTTAGGATATTTATGTGGGCTTAACTGATACCGATTGATCCATTGGGCCCAAGCAATAATAGACCCACTCTAATTAGGAAACTCCTAGCTCTTTCCATTGTGACAGTGGAATAGAGTTTTAGGGATTCTATTATAAATAGAATACTGACGGTCCCTGCAACCATTACTTTAATTCCTTATTGGTTTTAGGAGCACGACTTTCTCATAAGAGCAAGTGCACAGAAAGAGAGGAAACCCTAGAGTAAGAGGCTGCAGAAGATCTCAGTAGAAGGACTCCACTTGCGTAGTTCATCATTGTTATCTTCATGGGAGTAATGTTTAACCACATGGGTCAGAGGTTCATGATCTATGTTCATGGGACACAAGTTGTAATACCCTACTTCTTAAACCCGGTCTGATTACACGGTTGACCCGATTTAACTATGCAGGACCCGAACCGGAGAGAGTTAGAGCGGGTTCCTTATGGACTATGATGGCAAGGGTGACCTTAAACACCGGCTGGCCTGACAAGTCCGAGCCAGTACCAGAAGAGACAGGAATACCCAAGCCGTGTACATGTACCTATCATAAGGCCATGTACGGATAAAGCAGGTATGTAGCCGTATATTAAGGTGTATACGTATATTACATCGTATGCCAAGGGTGGGGTTCAAGCCAAGGCCCGAACTCTGTCAAAATCCCAAGTTTTGGCCCTCAGGTGGGTGGACAGGTGGGCGCATCCACCCACCTGAGTGACCCACCCATGTGAATTACTTAGTATTTTAAAGAAGTATATATAGCATTTATACTTTCTTTTCTTTTCTCATTTATGACACTCATACGTTGGTGAGAGGAGTAAAGAGGAGAGAGAAAGAAAGGGAAGAAGAAGGGAAGAGAAGGAAGAGGAAGAAGTGATGGATGTCATCGGTGCCGAGGCTTGATCTCCCCATTCCGGCGTCGAAAGAGTGATCTTCAACACTAAATCTACATTTAGAGGTAAGCAAAGTTGGGTTCCTTAAACATTCACCATACCCAAGTAAAACCCTTGATTCAAGTAGGGTTTCTTGAGATCTTGTAAATCCCCTTTGAAATGATGAATCTAAGGTTTAATAGATGATTTATGTGTTGATCTTGAAGGATTTGAAGAAGTATTTACAAGGTTGGGGAAGCATTGTGGATTTGAAGTGATTTTGAGGTTTTGAAGGTGTTCTTGAGCAAAGAAGGTAAGTTGGCTTCCCATCACTTAAATCTAACCTAGATCTAGGTTAGAACCATCCTATAAGACTTTGAAAGTGTGAAGAATGGGTTTGGAAAAGCCCCATTTGAATCCCCAAAGAATGGAGAAAGTTGGGAAGAAACAGTAGGTTTCCCATCACTTAAATCTAACCTAGATCTAGGTTAGAACCATCCTATAAGACTTTGAAAGTGTGAAGAATGGGTTTGGAAAAGCCCCATTTGAATCCCCAAAGAATGGAGAAAGTTGGGAAGAAACAGTAGGTTTCCCGCCAAGATCGGTGGGCCATCTGGCCCGCCTATGGGCACCCGCCTGAGAGGGCAGGGCCTCGGGCACAACCAACGGGCCAGACCGGCGGGCTAACCGGTGGGTCACCCTGCCCGCCGATCTTAGCAGGCCCCCTGGCCCAATCGGCAGGCCAGACCGGTAGGCCAACCGATGGGCCAACCTACCCGCCGATCCAGACCGGTGGGCCAGACAGGTGGGCTGTCTGACCCACCTGAGAGGCTCCGAATGTGATTTTTCCGTCCGATTGGGCCCGAATCAAACGTGCGACCTTCTTTTAGGATTCTAAATCTGATCGTGTCATTAGATCGTGTTAATTTTGATTCTAAAATGGTGAAGTACTAACCTCGCTCACTCATGTTAGGTTCACCGAATCCTACGCTTCTCGCACCGGATCTCACCCGTACCGAACGGGAATCCTTGTACACTACAGGTAAGGGACGTTTGGCCTTGTTTCAAGGCATTGTTTGGCATTCATTTAATTGTATCTAGCCTAGCCATGCCATCATGAAAATGCTATGTAGATTAGTCATCCTCACGTTGTTATGCATGGGTGTTGTGTTTACTTCTAAATGCTATATAATGATATGCTTATGTGATGAATGTTGACATCATTATGCATGATGCATTAATAGACTAGATGTCGTAGTCGGCTTGGAAACGAGTGCATTGGTGGCCCGTGGTATGGGACGCGGTGGCACTATACAATCGTACTATTGTCATATAGGAGCATGCGGTTTAGGATTTTCACCTTCCCGTGCTACGACCCTTCCCAACAGGGGTTAAGGTGTTGGGTTACCATTTGGGGGGAAGCAGTGGTCGCGGTTGTCAGGTCATTGTGGCCGTTAGACATTACGCTCGGTTGGTCATTAGGACAGTCGACAACCCTGGTGGTACATTTAAGAGGGCCAATCGTACTGCTTTTAAATTGCTGGAGTCAGCACCTTTAATTTCAGTCATTTACTTTTCTGTTGAGAGCCAGTGGTCAGTATGTTTTTACTTTTCCGAGTACTCACGGTGGGCCTTCTCCGACAGCCCTATGGGCGTATCGCAGGATGGAGTTTGCGGCTCGTACCCAGAGTATACGCGCACTGTGGCTGTAGTAGCACTAAACCAAAGACTTAGTAATGTTGCTTAGGTGGATGTGATTTAAAATGTATTGCATAGCATGTAGTGCATATGATTGTGTTTTGCTGTGTGGACTGCTATGTGGTCCATCTTTCCACTTACTGAGCTAGTGAGCTCATCTCACATGTGCACCCCTTTTTAGATGATTTTGTAGGTCATCCATCTGGAGAGCACGGGCGGGGTCCCATGGTTGAGTTCCCTAAAGAGGACTGGTGGGCCCCTGAGGAGTTAGAGCACGGCACTGATTGCCCGTGTGAGAGTTGTGCTACGGGACCGCAATTCTGATGCCGAGCTGAGGTCCACTTTTGAGGCCGAGCTAAGCTCCACCATGTGATGCCGAGCTGGGCTCAAACCTTGATGCCGAGCTGAGCTCTAGCCTTTGATACCGAGCCGAGCTGTATACTCTAATTTTTTATGGTTCCCTTTATGTACTTGATATGTGAATTGTACTTTTATTGTGTAAATATCATGCCTTCGGGCCCACATGTATATAACTATTATATCACAATTCGAGTATCAAGTATTATGGGAATATTCATAGGTAAACCTAGTCTTCCGCTGATCTGATAAGCTTTTATTAGTTGTGTGTATGCTGTGGTGGAATACAGTATCAGATGATCCTGGCAGGTTTGGGTTAACCGGTGTTAACCCGGTCACTGGCCCGGTTCGGTGTGAACGGGGTGTGACACAAGTACTTCTTTATTCCCATTTATGGTTCATGTCATGGATGTCCCATTGATTATTATAGATATAGTAAATCTATATAGTTATGTATTTTAAGATGAGAGTACTTTATTGTTCTTGGTTTAAGGACTACACCCATGATTAATATTTTATGATTGGTTGATGATTCTTGTATTCTAAACACTATAGGGTTATTCATATGTTTAATATGGTAAAAGATCCCCAACAATTTTTCCTTTGTCCACGCTCCTAAGGGTAGGTGTATCCTTCTCTCCTCGCTTATCCTCTCCCTCTGGAGACGTCAACACCTATCGGGCAGGCGTAACTTCTGGCTTCTTCACCTCGGCATGCCCAAAACTTGAGCCACCAATGCCCCTGCTTTTAGCAGCCTTCTCCTTGGCCCGTTTGGTCACCAGCTTAGCCACCTTCTTTTTCCTAGCCTCTGCCGATGCAGCGTTGAGCCTTTAGGGGTCCAGTTGAACATTCATATCTACAGCATCATCATTATGTCACTAAGAGGAAACAACTAAGCAAGGCAACAAAGGAAAAAAAGAAAGGAACTTTCACAAAGGCACCACTAGGCCTCACCCCCACTCAGGTCCCACTTCCACAAGAAGCCCTCCTCTTAGAGCAGCCAGACATCCATGGCCTCCCCGTGCAGGCACATCTCGACCGTCTACTTCTTGTCCTCGTAGAGGGAAGGAGCATGGTTCAACTTCTTGAGCAGGAGTTCGGCATTGTCATAAAGAAGAACCTCTCCTTCCATCCCTTCATTGACGTGGACATAAATTCAAAAAATGCTACCGCACCATAAGGTTTTCCCTTATTTCAGAGGGTGAAGTAAGTGTTGTGTTGCTTGAGGATGAAGTAGTGGCAGAAGGGGCCAACGGTCGCCACACACCTCAACTTGGTGACATACACGGAAAATCCGAGCAGAATGTGCTAGGAGTTGGGCATCAACTGGCCAGGGGAAATACCCCAAAAATTTAAGACCTCGCAGACAAACAAGGGAACATGTATCCTTAGCCCATAGAAGAAGGCTATCTTGTACATGGCAACCTCATTCTCGTTGGAGTCCACAAATTCCCTACAATTGGGGATCCACACAATCACCTCATCTATGATTCCATACCGCTCACAGAACACCTTAAGGAGTTTTGTTGGAAGAGCCCCGTAGGTGACACTAGTGACCCTGGCGAGGGCCCAAGGATAAGGCCGAACCCTATCTTCAGTGCTAGAACTAGTCTCAGAACCCGAGCCACTGCTGGAGGACTTGGATCTACCAATAGAAGCATCCTCACTGGACGAGGGGTTAAAGGGGGCAATGCACGTGCCCCTTATGGAGGGTCATGCCTAACCACTGCTAAAGGGACAAGTTGGTCTAAAGGAATGGAGTCGGCAGCTAGCCCCCTTGGCTCGGGTTCTGAGACTAGTTCACCTAGGCCACCAGAAGATAGGCTATCACTACAATCGAGCCCTCTACCGATCCAAAGTAGGCATCTGTTCAGGAGGTCCACCAAAGTAGGAAATTCAAATCATGCCAGCTAGGAAACCTAGTCAACAAGGACTCTGGAAGAATAATCCACTGAAGTAGTGGATGCTAAGATAAGCGGAAGAACCCATTCTCAGTCTTCCAAGAATGCCACAAAAGCACCACACATGGAGCCCTGAAGCCCTCCAACACCTGAAAAGCGGGGAATATTCCAAATATTCCCCAGACTCCTGCAAGAGTCAAGGAATTCATGGAAACAAGGAACCTAAGGGACGCAACCCTTATAAATATAGAAGGTAAGCCTTAGGGGAGGGGGACCAAAAAGAAAGAAAAAGATTACTCGAGGAGAGAAATATTGACTGTTGCGGGATTCTGACTATATCATCGTAGGGCTATTGCACCGGATACACCCGGTGCCCTTTGTTGATCCATTTTCTTTATAGGAATTTAACAGCTACTTCCAGAGCCGTGAGCCAGCCAAAATTTAAAACATCACTACAAAATACTACTACTACTAAAATACTCAATCCAAGGTTTCTACTCCACAGAGCTTCATGGTTCCGTCAAGAGAAAGGGTCCCAACATTCACCCATCAAACCTTCCTCTTCAAGGGGATTGGTGAACCTGTTCAATAGTTGGTCTACTGTGTGCTCTTCTAAGTTTTTTTTTCTTTTTTTGATAAGTAACTTTGTGTATTTAGGGAAAACAATTACAAAAGGAGGCAATCCCATATACTCCCTTAGATAGACCTAAAGAAGAGTAAGGAGAACTCTAATCTAGTAGGACAAACCCTGCATACCAACCTAAATCAAACTGAATCAACCAATCACATGATCATTACTTCCTAAAATAGACAGTATGCCTAGTATCCATATCTACAAGACTTTGTAAGTCATGTGGGAAGTCCTCTAACCGAAGTGTCATGTCACCCTCTCCTGTATCATATGCAACCATATAATCTGCTAGACTGTTAGCCTCCCTCCATACATGTATTATCTCTTTCCTCTCAAACTCCATTAGCAAGTGTAGCAGTTTACTTTTTAGAATTTGAATCTCCCAAGGCCCTTCTATCCTCCCATTTATGATATCCACAGCTAACTTTGAGTCTGACCTGACTGATTTTTGCATAATATTGAGGTCCTTACATATGGTGATCCCCTTTATGATTGCCATAAGCTTCATAGCTAAAATTGACTTCATCATTCCCTTTCCTGCATAAGCCAGAATTAGTTGTCCATTCTTCTCCCTAATAATTCCACCATAACCCACCCTATCTTGTGTGAGAGATCCATCATAGTGTAGAGCAAACATTTGACCTGGAGGTGATATCCATTGGCAAGATAATGGGGACTTACTTATCCATGTAATGTTCGGCCCCCATTATTCACCAAAATCTTATTCCTATCATTACAAGTAGCTTTGAACCAAACAGTCTTACACCTATTTTTCACATCTTCAATAATGCATGAAACAATCTGGGCTTTAGTTTTTACCTTCCTCTTAAATATCCTTGCATTTCTCTCTAGCCATACATGCTGAATTGTGGAGCATAGTGCTAATCTTCCAATGACCTTAAGATCATCTTCATCATTAAACTCATATTTTATCCATGAAGCAATGCTAGTAATTTTTAGTGATTGAGTCCCACTTTGTGAACACAATGCCATAATACTCCTCCATACAGTAGAAGTGAATTGACACTGAAAGAATAAATGGTCTCTACTTGCAATCCCAGCCCAGCAGAAGATGCAACTATATTCACCCCAACATTTCTTTTCACTAGGTTGTCTTTAGTAGGCAATGTATTCATTAGGCATCTCCAAAAAGTGAAGGAATGTATTAGAATATTACTAGTAAACCAGATGCATTTGACCCAATCTACTTCAGTCCCCACACTTCTATTTATCTCCCAAGCAGATTTAAGTAGTGAATTTCCCATTAGGATTTCCTTTCCAAACCACTATGTCATGATCCATGTGATACAACCTCTCCACAAAGGGAAGGATCTTCCAAGCCTGCATAGTGTGCTCTTCGAAGTTGATGCTTTTGGTAAAGAGAAAATTCAGAAATGGCAAGTCCGAAATTATAAATGGACAAGATTTTTCTCCAAATCTTCAATGGTTTTTTTCTAAAGAAATGGACCCAATAAGGTGTGTTTAGAAGAAATTGATTAGAAGAAGACCAAGGTGGGGTGAACCTTGCTCGAAGGAGTTAAGTTCTTCTTCGTACTCTGCTAATTGTGCGGAATGAAGGGGCAATATACCTAGCTTTGAAGAAGACCAGGGGCAGAGGTGAGGTTGCTCGCAGACTGGGAGAAAAAAAGAGAGAGGAAGAAGAAGGAAGAGAAAGAATTTTGTTCTCCACTTGATTCGAATGCCCTTAGGGTTTTGTTTAACCCATAAACCCGTGGGTGAAATGGGGAAACCCAACATTGGGATGGTCGAAGGGAGGGAATAAGGATAGAATAATATCTCACCGTTGATTCATGGAATGTCAAGTGTGAACCGTTCAAGGTCTTACTGCCGCTCTCTGCCAGATGAGGTCACCGTAGACGATTTTTATCCTTATCAAGTTCAAAATTTTTGGGCTTAAATTAAAACATTAATTCTGTATTTTATTATTATTAAAAAAAAAATAGATATAGTATTATATGAGTTTTAAATAAAGAAGATTCACACATCAAATATTAATATTTAATTAATAAGACATGAATTGGTCTTACAGTTTTTATCTTTTTTTTAGCCGCCCTAGAAATGTTCGATGGTGTTTTTCTCTTTATCGGTCCATTCAAATTTTGAACTGTTTTAAACATGTTATACAGAAAGTTTTTTTTTCTTCCTTCCTGTTTTAACTATGCCCTTGACCACACATTTGGGTTTATATAAAACAGACAACATTAGAGAGTTTGGAATTGCATGCAAAATATCTAAATTGTGCTCAGATGCAAAGAGAGTTTGGGAAGACGCGTGGGGCGGGTGCATACCACACAGGCTGAAGATAAGGAACGGTTGGAAGGTGTATATAAATCTTGGCAAGTGCCTCAGAGCAGAACACTATACTCACAACAAACTTTACATAAGCAATCACAGAGTCGTTAGTTTCAAGGTTGGGAGAGATATGGCCGAGGAAGTGATCATATCTTTCGCCCAAAGACTGGGTTTGATGGTGCTAGAAAAATACAAATTTCTATATGGGGTGCAAGAGCAGGTTGTGTCTCTTCGTGATGAGCTCCAATGGATCAGTTCCTTTCTAAGGGACGCAGAAATGCAAGGTAAAAAGAAGGAGAGAGTGGAGATATGGGTGAGCCAGATCAGAGACCTTGCTTATGATGCTGAGGATGCCCTTGACATTTTAATCCTTAATGTAATGCGGCCACGGAAGAGAAACCTAAGATGGTTAATCAATTATCCCGCCCGACTTATTACTCTTCACAAGATGGGCAGCCAGATTGGCAGCATAAACAAGAGGATCGAAAGGATTTCAACTTACAAATCAAGGTATGCCATTGATAATTTAGAGGATGAAGAGTCTTTGGGCAAAGATGTGGCATCATTGAATGAGAGGATGAGATCATCAACCCCGAATTATGTGGAGGAAGATGATGTCGTTGGCTTCGATAGTCAGTCAGATACAGTGGCTAAAATGTTGTTGAAAGAAGAAGGAGAAGGAGAAGATTCGTCCTCACAAGCAGTAGTTCATGTTGTTTCAATAGTTGGGATGGCTGGTGCAGGTAAGTCCACCCTTGCTCACAAGGTCTGTTAGATCAAACATCAAGAAACACGAATAAAGAAAGACAATAGATCCGTACGACACAGAGATTTAACGAGGTTCACACACCAGGGTGGTGTGCTACGTCCTCGGGTGAAGAAGAAGATGATTCACTATGCAGAAGAAGGATTACACCCTAGCAGCGGCGAGGAAGAACTCGCCCTGAAACCCTAGCTTCGTGAAAAACCCTAGAATACAATGACTCTCAACAAGCAACAGTACATTATATATATATACTCCAAATAGCGGTTCGACCCATCGGGTCGCGGTCGATCTGGTCGAACCATACCGCGGGGACTATGCCCCCGCACCCCCATACGAGATCAGTGATGGGCTAGGCCCAAGCCCTCTGCTTCCATCACAGATCTCAGAAAATTTCCCATTCGGGTCGCCACCAAAATATGTCGGATCAGGTCAATCTTCAAAACGGATCAAGAATTCGAGACAAACTTAACAAGGTCTACAATGATGTGAAATTTTATTTTGATTCTTGTGGTTGGATATATGTCTCCTCAAAATTTAAGCCAGAAAGTCTCTTGCAAAGCATCAAGATGCAAAATCATGAGAGGGAAGATATGGAGAAATTATTAGTAGTGTTTGATGATGTATGGAAGAAAAAAGATTGGGATATATTAAAAAATAATGTCCTAAAAAAAATCAAAACCACAGATGGTAGGGTGGTAGTAGCCGAATATGCTAATAAAGACTTATCATCGATGTATAGATAATACCTACCACATAAAACAATTGGAAGAAGAGGACAGTTTAATGCTCCTGAGAAGGAAGGTTTTCCCGAATTATATGAATAGTTTCCCTCGAGCACTGAAGACAGCAGCAAAGAAAATTGTCGCCAAATGCGCTGGTTTACCGCTTGCAATTGTTTTATTGGGTGGTCTCTTGTCAAGAAAGCACAAGACAGCTAAGGTGTATTAGGGAGCTACAAATAACTGAATTGAACATGGACGACAGATTTGGAGAAAGATTATCTAACTCCATTCTCAACTTTATACACCTTAGGGAGTTAGATATTAACTGGAAACAAGGCAAGCTACAATTTCCAGATTCACTTTCACACCATGTTCAACTCTACAAAATGAGATTGTCAGGAGTGATCGAAATGTTACCAGAGGATCCTAATGTTTTTCATCCAAATCTTAATGAGTAGAGTTATCTAACTCGGGTCTAAAGCAGGAAGACCCTAGCAGCATTAAAGAATCTGAAGTTACTCAAGCTCCGTCATAACAGTTTATTGGGAAAACAGATGGTGTTTCCTGCGAATGGGTTTCCTAATCTTATACACCTGGATCTTTCATTTATGAAAGACTTGGAAGAATTTATGGTGGAGGAAGGGTCATTCCCAAAGCTCAACTATCTAAGTCTTGTCAGTTTAGACTGCCTAAGGGAGTTACCGGACGGATTGAGAGAAGTCACCACTCTTGAGAAGCGTTATTTACTTGGTATGCCACCAAAATTCCAAGAAAAAAGGACTGAAAATGATGTTGGAGATGATTGGCCTAAGATCAACCATAAACCATCCATTAAGTTTGGATTAGTCCAATTCGCACTGCTGGATCTCCTTTTCTGAGAAGATGGATGGTCGTAATAAGAATTTAAGAGGACTCTTCAATCAAGTCCGGTAAGTTTAATTACAATCCCTTTTCTTTCCTTTTCCCTGCCCCCTCCTTCATTTATCTTTCATTTTTTCTTTCAACTTGGAAAGGGCTTTTACATCCAATTTAAGGGTGCAACAAGACTGGATATATATTTTGAAACCTCAGTGC
The DNA here is from genome assembly GCF_013358625.1 of Macadamia integrifolia. NCBI lineage: Eukaryota > Viridiplantae > Streptophyta > Magnoliopsida > Proteales > Proteaceae > Macadamia > Macadamia integrifolia. Next base: position 35,721,527 of record NC_056560.1, on the reverse strand, counting down.
AACCCTAGGTCGTCCCTATATATAACTTGGTCTAAGCCAGTCTTATTTGGATTAGCTCAGCCCAGCTTGGCTCTAATCAACCTTGATTAGCCCAGATCAGACTGGGTTTGCCTTGATTGACCCTCTCTTTCTCTCCCTAAATGATTGGTGTTATGTTTGAAGCATGCCCACTAAAGAGAGACACATTCCAGACAGAAATTTTTTTTCCATATATCTATTCCATCTGGTTTCTTCAATTTCTGAATATTAGAAACACAGTTTTTTATGCTTTTACCTTGTATAAATACATGGGAAAATAGTTTCCAGGGAGGAGTGTGGCCCTGCACCTAGACACATAGCCGAAAGGGCGGCGGGAGGGGATAACCAGCCCCCTCCCCATGAAATAGAAACTAACGTCTTTGTTGATGCTTCATCCTGTGCTTTCATTAATCTATATATACTCTCGCAGGAGCCACACTCCTCATAACAAACACTTTCATTAAATACATATTTCTCTTTTAATTTGTTGTGCTAATGCAGACCTTATCAATGAAGTGCCAACGTCAAATCCAGCTTCTTTGCGTAGGTGGATATTGTTTTGGGACTATTGAAAGTTGGTTTCTTTGACTGCCCCTCTTCTCTTTGCCAGTGGAAGGGCATGGGTTGTTGGAACAGTGTCTGTCTTTTGAACAGCTTGAAATAAGTTCCACGTATCATTTTAGACATCTTAGACTCATATTTGTAATAATCTTTCTTTCCCTCTCTCTGTTTTCCCTTAATTTGTGTGGTCTTACATGTATGTGTGTATGACACTTTTAACGTTTTTACTGGGTGGCTATTTTCTATTTGATTTTAGATGTCAGGAACTTAATTAGTTTTGTATTTTGCTTCTGTTAATCATGTTTAGATGATATGATCAATTTCCCTTTGGTTGCTCGACCCTTAGTTAGGCTTCTTCTTAATGTTGTTTCCTTTTGTTTTCTCTATCAAAATTATTATAATTTCTAAATAATTGCAGGGTCGTATATAAATACAATTCCCCACACCTGAATGGTGGTCCTCAAATCCATGAATGGTGTGAGATTGGGTTGGAGGATACAGTCAAATGGAGAGATCCAAATTCATTAAATCTTTCCATGCAATAAAAAAAAAATCGAATAATTTGGATGAAAAGTAAAACTTTACTATCACATTTAATATGCTATTGAGTAAATTATACAATCATTCCTGATTGTGAAACCATCATTTTTTTCACTTTAATTTTACTTAATTTAGTTAAAAAAAAAAAATGCGTTAGTAGACTTCTCTGATGCATTTTTTGGTAACTAGAGAATTATTTTTCACTCTTTCCAAGGAGATTGGGGCTTCTTCTACTGCAAAAGTCTTCGCTATTTTTTCTCTCCTCTACTTATTTTTGTTAAAGAGTGGTTTTTTCTGACAAGATAAGGACCTCATCATAGGGATTTAGATGAGATAGAACTAAGAAGACAAGACCAGAGACCTTGAATCAAGTATGATTAGTAAAGCATTAGGACCTCAGATTAGGTATAATTAACCAGATCAAAGATCAGGACCACTGACCAGGGATATTGACTGGTCAAGTTTCAACATGAACCAAGCACAAGAAATGGTTGTTGAGTGAGAATAAAAATTTGATGGAAAAATAAAAGAGAGAATCCTGTTTTTGTAACATGTGGCATTCCTTTGTTACTTGTTTTGATTCAAACATAAAACACTGAGAAGGAGTGAGGTTGGTGCGCCTATGATTCCTCGTCCTCGAAGAGAGGCTGCTATGCGTGGAAGAGGGGGGTGGAAATCTGGTTCAGGGGGAGGCCCTCCTTCCTCCTCTCGTGCGCATGGTTCTCTGGAGGCGGATTTGTTAGTTGAGCGTCTTCCAGAGGCAGCTATTGGGAGTGGTAGGGTCACTTTAAGCTTCCCGGGAGATATGGAAATCACCACCCGTGAGAAAGGAGGCGCAAGCACTTCAAGGGGAGGGAAGCAACACAAAAGGCGTGGTGGTCAGACTAAGAGGTCTGACAAATCCTCTTAAACCCCCATTGTTTATGATGCGTGTTCTATTCTGGAACATTCGCGGAGTGAAGGTCACTGGTGCTAGGGCCTTAAGGTCTCTGTTAAAAGAGCATTTTCCCGATATTGTCTGTGTCGTTGAGCCAATTGGTCAGACTAATAAACTCCCTTCTCTCATGGTGAACAAGTTAGGTTACGAGGCTGACTTCATCCATAACCAGCGTGAGGGTAAACTGCCTAACCTGTGGATTCTTTGGAAGCAAGGGATCAGCAATCCTTCTATTATCTCTTTGTCTAACCAGCAAGCCTCTATGGTCATGGACTGGGTTGGAGGTAAAGTGGGTCTCTCTTTTGTTCACGCAAGTAGTTTCAAAATTCAGCTCAGGGAGTTGTGCCTAGACTTGGGTTTGGTGGGGTTGTCCACCATTCCTTGGACGGTGGTTGGCGATTTTAATGCCACCCTTCTATGTTCTGAGAAAAGAGGCCCTGGCAGATTTAATTCAAGTTCGGCAACTGATTTTCAGGTCATGGTAGATAAATGCTCTCTTACATCAGTTCCCTCTCAGGGTAGGAGATTTACTTGGACCAACAACCGTCAAATGGGTCATGTTGCTGCAGTTCTCGACCTTTTTCTGCAATGAGAAGTGGGTTGATGTCTTCAAAAATATTTCCCATAGAGTAATTCAGTGCTTAGCCTCTTACCACTCTCCTCTTCTGATTTCCTCGGATGTGATTCCCAAGCCGCCTAACTCTCCTTTTCAGATTCATAGCTTTTGGATGGAAGATGATAATTTCCTATTAGCTATTAAAGAAGCTTGGGACAAAGAAATTAGAGGTGACCCCATCCTTGTTCTCTCTCAGAAATTAAAGCAAGTGAAAGCTCTAATAAGACCTTGGGTTAAAGCCTCTTTTCCTAATGTGGACATGGAAGTGGATCGTGCATCTAAAGCTTTGAAGTCCATTCAGGAAGAAATCGACAGGGAAGGAATGTCTGATGAGCTGTTTAGCCAAGAAGCAGATGCAAAATCTGCTCTCTTAAAAGCCTCTCAGTTGCAAGACAAATTGTGGTATGAAAAAGCTAAGCAAAGATGGATGAAAGAAGGTGATCGAATCTCTAAATTCTTTCATCACTTTGTGAAGATGAGGCGCTCACGAAGTTAGATTAGGGCCTTAAGGAAAGAGGATGGTACGTGGATTTCTGATCAGCCATATCTTTCCTCCTACATCTCTGATTTCTATCAGACCTTCCATGGAATCTCGTAGACCACTCCCCATTGGGACCTCTTGGAGTGTATTCCTCAGGAGCTGAATGAAGATGATAATATTCTTCTTGAGGCAGTCCCAAGTGATGAAGAAATTAAGAAAGCAGTCTGGGATCTCGACCCAAATAGTTCCCATCAGGTCTGGAGATATGGACAAGCAGAAGAAAGTGGTTGTGAAATGTGAGATTGTGTGTAAACCGCATCAGGAGGGTGGTCTGGGAATTCATAGATTGAGAGATGTCAACATGGCCTACTTTTGTAAATTGGCTTGGCAAATAAAGCACGAAAATTTTTCCATGAGTAACTTCTTCGGGGCAAGATTTGTTAACAATGATGGCCCTCTGCGACATAGTTATAAGTCCTCCTCTATCCTCCCTGGGCTGAAAAGAATCTGGTCTTTCATCTCTAAAATGGAAGTTTGGTCCTTGGGAAAAGGTAGCAAAATTAATTTTTGACTAGACAAGTGGATTGAAGGTAAATCTACCACTGAAGACTCAGGCTTAGACCATAGATGGTTTGATAGCGACAATTTGAAGGTCTGCGACTTCATTTAGGAAAATAGATGGTGTCTTCTATCTGTGAGCTCATCATTTCTTAAGGAAAAGTTTCAGAATATTATGGATGATATCTGCCACTGGTGCCTCTCCTCCTCTGGTGTTTTTTTCCATTTTCTATGCTTGGGAAGAAATTCGACGAAGGCATCCGAAAGTTCCCTGGTTCTCCATCATTTGGAAACAAAAACTCCTTCCAAAGCAAGCTGCATTCGGATAGTGATTTGTCTAAAAAAGGTCCCAACTTATGATGAAGTCAGTAGGAGGGGTATATGTTTGCCATAAAAATGTGACTTATGTGGTTCTGCAGAAAAATCTTTTGACCATCTATTTTTTCGTTGCCCCTTTACTGTGTTCTTGTGGCATCAATTCTGTACCCTCTTCAGCACTCACTGGCCATCCTTTTCTAGTGTTGAGGTCCTCTTCTCTTGGTGGAAGGAAAAAAATCTAAGGTCATTAATCTCAAGGAATCTTGGAATAAAGGAATTGTTTTAATTCCTTTCAACATTTGGAGGGAGAAAAACTCAAGGCGGCATGAAGGCATCTGTAATCTCTCCAGGCAAACCTTTGCCAATGTCAAAAGTGAAATTTGCGCCCTTTCCCAAGTTCTCTCAGGGAGCTCTATTTCGATCTCGGACTTCCTCTGTGCCATGCAAATTGGGATCCCTCGTGTTCTCTGTAAAAGAGATACCTGCTAAAGTCTTTTGGTGCGCCCCTCCTTCTGGCTGGTTTTAAGTTAAATTTTGATGGATGCTTCTTAGGCAATCCAGGGAGGGCTGGAATTGGGGGTCTTCTCCATAATGAGAAATCGAAGATTATCTATTCCTACAGAGCCCATTGGAGCTCGGACGAATTTTGAAGCTGAATCTTGTGCAGTCATTTCTGGCATCAAGTATGCTCAGTCTCTTAATGTTCAGAAATTATGGATTGAATGTGACTCAGCTGCTATTGTGATTCTTATTTCTAAAGGAGCGGTGCCTTGGTTTGTTTTTCAAAGATGGAGAAGCCTTGCATCATTTTTGCATTCAGTTGATTGGAAAATATCTCATTGCTATCACGAAGCCAATCCGATGGCGATTTTCTAGCCAAATCAACAGCAACACTTAACTCTTCAGATCCTATTGTGTCTTGGCCTGCTTTAATTTGGATGGAGTTGGAGAAGGATGCCCTCATGCATCCTCGCTATAGATTTTTCTAGTCTTTCTTTCTGTTTTCAGGTTGAGCTCTCCTAGTTTTTTCTCTGCTATTGGTAATGCCGAAGGTGGAGTAGAAGCTTAGGAAGTTCTTCCTGTCTGATTGGCCTTTGGGCTTTGTATCTGCTTATCTTTCATTTTTTCATTCTTAATAAAATTTCTGGTTTCTAGAGGAAAAAAAAAAGGAAATCTTTCTCCACATGATGGAATTTCAATAAGACCACAAGCTTCATTGGTTTCAATACATGCAAAACTACTTGCATAAAATTATGAATAAACTCTTTAACCAAAAGACCTAGGGAGGCGAGTATTATCTCTCATGGCAGGATAAATATACTTGGGAGAGACAAAAATCGAGGTGATTGAGGTAGGGGCCCTAATATTAGGGGAGGGCATGTGAACGTTGCAGAGAGGAGGAACTCAGTGGAGTCTATTTTGCCGAGTACTTTCCAAGGAAGAGATCCCACATTGAACTATCTTGATATTGCTAATATCAATGAGGGGACTAGACTAAGGGAAGAGTATGATGGCTTCGAGAAAGTAAAGAAAAAAAAAGGCAAGGGAAAGGAAAACAGGGAGTAGGCTAGCCGAAAGTTTGAACGTTTTGCTTCATCACAGAAGTGATTTGTGTGAGTTTTTATTCTAAAATAGAGGTGCATTTGATCCGGAGATTTCATATCTCAAGGGAATGATTTTCGCATGTTAGGTTTTTCCCCCTGCTGATGGAGTTGCAGAAGGTGGGGGGATTGATCTATTTTTGTTGGTGGTTCTGGCTTATTTTGCCAGTTTTTGTAATTTTTTTTTTTTTCATTCTTCTTTAATACAAAATGAACCTTTAGCAAAAAAAAAAAAAAGAAAAGAATAAACTCTTTATCCCCTGCCAATTTATCTTTTTTTGGGAGAGAACTCCTTTACATTTCCCCCAATCATCCAATTCCTACTTAAATACATCCCAATATTTCTATTAGTGGTTCAAGAAATATCCTTAGATGTTTTCTATGGTGGCCATATATACGAGTAAGAAACCATTTATGTCTTTTTCCCAACTTTTCAATAAAAGAAGGAAAAAAATATATTGCTAAAATCAGTGATAAATTAATGATTCTAATCTTTACCTTATGTTGGGATACTTTTACAAGCTTTTTTTTTTTTTTTTTTAATATGAAAAACTAACCCTATTATGAAACTTTGTTCTTTAATTCCTTTGCATAAAACGTAGCATAAAGGTTGAAAGTTGAATATTGGAAAATACTTTTCCTAGAAACACATAAATTCTTTAGCATTCTAATTCTTCCACTTTATATGGGGACTAGTGGATGGGGGTCATAAAGTGGGTTCGATATGTGGTCTCTCGAGTTTGATTATTTGATCAAATTAAAAATCCTCTCGTGTGCAGGTAAGGATAAATGAGAATAATGCAAATCAGCTAAGGAAGCCAAAGTATTTTCCCTTTTAAAAGGTCTTTGCAAAGCTAGGGCTTGTGGTTGGTTATTATTGGTCTTTACTTCGATGTGCTGATCACGGTAAAAAATGTTCATAGTACTTTAAGTACAATTAAAAAACCATTTTATCTATCTTATTGACATTTTTTTTTAATAAAATTAATGACTCTTTTCTTTACGTTATGTCAAAATATTTTGGGAAATAAGGAATTTCTTTGTGTTTCAATGTAAAAATCTTTGAATAAAGGAAACATAATAAGTGAGAATTGGATATTGAAAAACATCTTTCCTAAAATCACATCTATTTTGTTGCATCATATCCTAAGGTTGCGTTTGGTAGTTATTCAATTCAAGAAATGACGTTTCGTGTCAAAAATAGAATTTTCAGTTTATATGTCAAATGCCGTTTTAAAACAAAAAATGTTATTTGGTGAATATGTTTTTAGGAACGATTGCCCAAGTTGTTCATTTTTTCCCTTTTTTTTTTTTTTTTTTTTTGGAACGAAACCAAATTGATGGAGCAAGTTTTTTTCATTCCATCATTTTGTGTTTCTAGCTTCTTTTTTTTTTCTCCTTCTCATTCAAGGAAACCTAAAACCATCAAGTTGACACCAAACACTTTATTCCGTATTTTTGTTCCCATAGAACGAAAGAATGTTAGAAACATTTTTCTGAATCATTACCAAAGTACCCTAGCTCTTTCAATTAACATATGGACTTGTGGATGAGGGTTATAAAGTGTTTCTTGTGGGGCTGGGGGTGGTGGTTTCTTTCGGTTTTGTTTTATTTGGTGCTAACAGAATCATCTTCTTATGTATAAGTGAGGTTAGCTGAGAAGAATTTGCAATCACCTGATGGGAGCAAATCACCTAATGGGACCAAGGCGTTTTTCCTACTTTAATGGTGAGGGTACCTCAGATGTACTAACCATGGTGGAAAATGTTCACAGTATTATAAATACAATTATGAAGCTATTTATCTATTGTTCCCATTTTTTATATGACAATGAACAAAATTACTGTTAAAATTAAGGGTGCATCCATTTGTAACCAAGAAGGTTACAAATAACCAAACTTTTATTACCCAACATATGATGATGTGACATTAAGAAACAAGGTCTAACAAAGAAGCATCTAATCAAAGTGCGTTCAAACACAATTGGATTGACAATTTTTACTTTTTAGTTCTTAAAGCGAGAGAGGAAGGGGAAGACAAAACCGACGAGTGAGAAGGAGACAGACGGAGAAGAAGTGGAGAGTAGGAGAGCAGAAAATTTAAGATACTAACAAATCCCTCATTTTAAAATGTTAGTACTTATTAAGTAATATAGGGTGGGCAAAATGTCTAATGAATGTTGTAACTGCCAAAGTGACAAACAGATTAACCCTAAAAATTAATGATTCGATTTTTTACCTTATCTTTGAATATATTTGGGAAGCAAAATTCTTCGTGTTTCAAGGTGAGAAAGTATATCCCATTCAGATTAGTAGGAAACTTTGTTCTTTAATTTTTTTTTTGCGCCCATAAAAGAAATATAAGGGTAAGATTTTGATATTTGAAAATACTTTTCTAAACTCTCAAAATATAAATCTTTGTTTCGACTCGTCACAGTTCATTCAAATTATTTATGGCAATTTTGTTGTAAGTGGGGGTCTCAGGATAGTGATAAATAGACTTTTCTTCTCCACTGATGGTAATGCTGGAGGTGGGGATTAAAGTCCTTTCTATTATTTAGTTTTTGTTCTCGTCTAGGTATGCCTAGACGCTGATCTTATACATCCCATTATATTAATTCATTCTTTTGCTGATTTTTAAGTCTCCAACTATGCCACCCTAAACTGGAAGCAACTGACCCCAGTGTTATAGCCCAGTTGGCATAAGAAGGTAGGCTACTTTGCCATGGATCCCTATATACAGTAGTAGGAAAGAGGGAATTTGGCTAATTCATGGGCTAAGGAAAGAGCATAAAAGTAGCCAAAAATGAGTGGAACCAGTCCTATAATGGGTGGATTCAAGAACCCAAAAGTTAGGACAGAAAGAAATGAAAAAATGGGCAAACCGGCGGGATACCCTCCTGCCAACTGGCCAGCCAAATGCAGGAAATTTTAGAATTTTTCAGTGGGGCCCACATGCCTGTACCCCCAGGCCTCGCAATTACCCAACATGTAGAGGTCATCATGCTGACCAAATCCAAATTAATAAGTCAATATTGGTGGGGTTTATTAAAGGGAATTATATTTTATATAGTTTATGTTTTAATAGTTTTTAGAATTAAATTTTAGAACTAATTTTGTAGTTGGGCTGGTTCAGCCAAACAGACCCTAAGGATCCCTAGGGCTGAACCTTAAAAGCCCAAAACCGCCTCTATTATTCAACTATTCTACTGTATACTATGGTGGAACAGTAAGAAGAAGAAGGAGAAGGGGGCTGTTGCACAGGGGCTACAACTGATTTTGCTGCAGCTGCTGCCCCTATTGCTACTGCTGCACCTTCAACTGCTGATGCTGGTTGTTGGTACAAGTAAAAGCTAAATGATGATGCCTCTTGCTGCTGCATAAGGCTGCTACTGATACAAGCTATAAGGAAGGAAATTATTTGTACAAGAAGGTGGTTGCTGCCCATCTTTGAAATTTAGCTGCTATCCCACTACTAATCATGATTGAGGATAGTAATTCATGAATATGGAGCTCAGCAAAGCTACTGTCCAGAAGTTCAGATGTTGCTAGGAATGAAATTGCTACAAACTAGAGCTGATTCAAGCTTGAAAGATTGCTACTACCTGGCTATACATAGAGTTGATGCTACACACAGCTAAGTTGTGCTGCTAGAACCTTCTTGCTGCTGTACACACACTCAAGAAGGTAAAATTTCACCACCCTAATTGTTTTACAGCAGTTTTGTTAAGTAGGAATGAAAACCGGTTAGGGTTTCAAGCATGCAGCCACCCAAAATTTGGGAATCTGGGACTGCATGCAAAATAATTAGGTTAATTAAAGTAGAAGCATACTCAGTTAGGAATTCAGTAAATTAGGGACTAAAATTTAGTCTCTATATACTTATTTTGCACCCAGTGGAAGAATTCCTAAATCTAGTAGGAGCTTAGGGTTTTAATTTAGCATTTATCCATCTCTAAGAACTCCAATTGGGAGGAATTTTAACATGCATGGTAGTAAATTAGTAATTGAAGTTGGGATTAGTAAATTTAGTTAATTAGTTTTCGGTTTTATGCATGCCGTGAGTCTTTACCTTTTTTTTTTTTTTTTGTTGGCTAAACGGAAATATTATTAGAAAAGATAAAAGGTGAAAACATCAATACAATGAAGGAAACCTTAAACTCGTTCCCCCAGCCCTCGCCTTTGGCAATGCCATCAGCAGGGAAAACGAGAACACCTAAACCGAATTTATATCCCTAAAAATATTACACAGAGCCAGCCTAACAGCTGAATTCTTCATCCCTCTAATATTCCAACAGAGGACTTTCATTACTTACTTTTTTGACTCAGCAATATGGTCAGACTTTCACAAAGTCTGCACCGTATTGACCACTTTTTTCCCCTTATGCTATCTTGCAACCTCTCTCTCTCAGCCTCTTCTCTCTCACAGAAAAACATATCCAGCTGCTCAACATCCCTGTGACTCACTACCATAGTACCACCTTGCACTTGAATAGGGATGAAATTAGTAATCACCTTCTCCTGCTACAGTGAAGAATTTAACGTCTTTCTTCCATGACGGCGATAAACCTTGCGACCTCCCCTATGCAAAAGCATAGCTCGACCACCCCTATTGGTTCCAAAGGAATCGTTGTTCCCATCCCTCGTATCATCCCGCAGCATGTGGCCATCCTCACCGCCCTGCACTTCATGAGAAACAAAAGATCGTCCAAGGCAAGTGGAATTCTCATCCCTTACCATGTCATGGCGCTGCTGGACACCATCCAATTCATACCCACAGGTCGATTCCTCAAACGATCCATCATCCGACCCAGTAGCAGATCCACCATCCGACCCACCATCCAATCCACTAGCACGCCCTCCATCGGCCCCATCATTCACTAAAGGATTAAAGCCCTCACTCCTACCCACATTAGGAATATTCCCATCAATATCCAAATTCCCCAAAACAGGTAAGACAATTTGAATTTGTCCCTTACCATCACAAGTTTCCATAGGGCACACAATCTCCTTATTAAGGTGATTACCATTCATAGAATCAACCGAATTATCCCTTCCCATCTGATTGGTTCTTGGAATGGTAGCTTCCACAAAAGGAGGAGAGGGATTTCCTTCCGTAATAGGACTCCTATCATTACTAGGCTCTCCAAAATTTTCAAACGCAACCACCGTCCCCACCTCCAGCCTGTCAAGATCGCCGTTCAAATCCAAACTTTTTGATGGTTTGATCAAAACATACGCTCCTGCTTCTGGAAGCCTGTTTAAGATTATAGATAGATCTCAAAAGTCTGCACACTTTGTTTTCTTCCCCTGGGAAATCGTTCTAGCTGATGCACGTAAAATACCTCATCTAAATGTCTATTAAGAAAAGCGGTCTGCACATCCATATGCCATATTTCATAGTCATAGTGTGCAACAATCGATAATAAAATCCTAATGAATTTAATCATCGCTACTGGTGAGAAGGTTTCATCATAATACACCCCTTCTTTTTTGGTGTAGCCTTTTGCCACCAATCTTGCTTTGAAGCACTCCGCATTCCCATCTTCCTCTTGAAGATCCATTTACATTCTATAGGCTTAACACCTTGAGGTAGATCCTATAGAGTCCAGCCGTGGTTAGAATGCATGGAGTCAATCTCAGAGCATGGCTTCCTTCCATTGAACAGAATCAATATCCTTCAAAGCCTCTTTGTAGGAAAATGGATCTGACTTGAAAGTGTCAGAAACCATGTGGAACTCTTCCACCTTTTGATCATCTTCATTGAGTAGTGTCAAATGAGTTGAAGGCCTGATGGATCTCCTACTCCGTCGAGGCCCGTGGGGTTGATTCATTTCAATGGTTATGTCAGTACGAGGTACAATAGGTGCAAAAGGTTCTTGATCATTAGATATTTCTTTTATGACCTCTGGATCTAATCTACAAGTGACCAAATCCTCTTCAAGGAACGTCGCATGTTTACTAACTAAAACTTTCTGATCAACAGGGTTATAAAAGTAATAGCCAATAGTTGTTTTAAGGTATCCTAGGAAGTAACATCTATTTATTTACGATTCCAAGTTATCTATTTGTTGCTTCTTTACATGTGCAATGCAACCCCAAACCCGAATATGTTGTAGGCTAGGATTTCGCTCATACAACAAATCAAAGGGTGTTTTAGGGATAGATTTTGTTGGAACCCTATTCAAAATATAGATAGTGGTCTTGAAGGCAAAACCCCAAAATGATGTAGGTAATTCTGAATAACTGAGCATAGATCGAACCATATCTAATAGGGTACGGTTTCGTCTCTCTACTACATCGTTCTGTTGAGCTGTCCCCGGGGCTATAAACTGAGAAAGAATCCCAACTTGCTTTAAATAGTCCCTGAACTCATCCGATAAATACTTTCCTCCTCAATCTGATCAAAGGGTCTTGATGCACTTACCCAATTGCTTTTCTACCCCAGCTCAGAACTCTTTGAACTTTTTAAAGGTTTTCGATTTTTGGTGCATTAGGTAAATATTCAAGTGTAGTCATCAGTGAAGGTTACAAAATATTCATAACCATACTTCGCTTGAACATTTATGGGACCACATACATCAGAGTGTATTAATTCTATCAAGTCCTCAGCCCTCTTACCCTTAGATGGAAAGGGTTTCTTGTTCATTTTTCCTTATAGATAGGATTCATAGGTTTGGTAAGGTTCTACCTTTAAACTTTCCAAAGGGCCATCCTTGACCAACCTGTAAATTCTATCTACTCCAACGTGACCTAACCTAAGGTGCCAAAGATAAGTGGAATTATCTGGAGCTGATTTCCTTTTTAAAGTTACATTTGGAAATTCATTTGCATTTAAAACAGGTTTCAAGAAATACAAACCACTCTATAAACAACCAGTTGTAATTAATAAACCATTCAAAGAAAAAGCAGCAATCTCTTTTGAGAAGAGAAGGATGTAAAAAAGAGTGGGAAGGGAGAGAGGAATCTCGAGCAACAAGACTGACGATGACAGAGCTAGGATTTTAGTGATTGAGCATGAAGGTCGGCCTCCTGATAGAGGTTGGCAATCCCTTCTTACGAACTTTTGGCAAGCAAAGTCACATGAGGTACCGCTGCCAGCGGCAGCAGCATTGTCTGATCTACCTTTACAGAACAAGGGGCCTCCTCCAAATGCATCGAGAGTTCCAGCGGTGAAAGTCTCATACTTCACCATTGTGGGAGAATCCCTGATGTAGATGATTTTCCCAATCCCATTCAAGCTAGCTCCTCGACAACAGTCATTATCCCATAGGAACCCTATGAAGAGAGATTGGAAAAGCTCCATTTCGCACTCATTGGGAGAACAAATTTTTTATTTGTTTCTTTGGATGACATTCGAAAGGATGCGAGAGAATCATGGTCGTTGAAAGGAAGGTCTTCCTTTGCTCCGATGGGCAAAGGTTTTTTCCTCCTCCAATTTGAGTTGGAAGCAGATATGGTTGTTGTTTTTTATTTTAAAATGTAACCGCAAGCGTACGGATCAGTGTAGCTACGGTTCGAACACAGGGAGAGCAACCACTTTATTTTTTTTTCTTTTAATAATGCGAAAGTGAACTAATTAATGGTTGTGATCTAATTCTAATTACCGTCCTAAACATATGTATCTAAAATAACGTCCTAACCATTCATCATCTAAGAATTTAAAGACGCAAGCCACGCAATTAAAATTAAATAAATAAATAACTAAAAATGATCAACCCACGCAATTAAAAAAAAACAATAAAGGAAAAAAAATGCTGAAATAAAAATAAAGTAAAACAAAGGGGATAAAGCTAGAGAGAGAGTAGGTTTCTCTACTTAGCCCGAGGGATGCATCATAATATGAGCTTCCCTACTTGACCAGAGAGTCACTCTTACAAGGGTTACTCTATTTGGCTTTAGGAAAAGGAAGACAATTAAAATAAAAACAATAAATTGATGGTTCTATGGCTAGGAGGGGCAAAGCCAACACATACACTAGCCATAAACCTTGGGGGAAAGGAATAGCAATAATGTAACGACTGAAATTAAAATCCTAAATTAAGAAAGAAAGGGTAGTTAGAAGAGGGAATGAGAAGGGGGAGAGAAGACTACTGAAGGAGTTTACTTACTTGAACTTCAATCCTTGAACTGAAAACTTGATCGATTTGAGATACTACCAACCCTAAAAACCAGATCTTGAATGAACCAAATCTAAAATTTCTAGGCCTGAAGAAAACAAATCTTGAAAAAAAAGAGATGCTCCACGGCTCGTGATCTTGTCACCTAGATCTAAGCGTAAAACTATAACTTTAAAATTACAATTCAATTACATAAATTATAAATATAAAAGACTGAATCAAAAACAAAAGCATAAACCTAGAACTAGAGCTAGAGAAAGAGATAGAGCAACTAAAAAAAAAAAAATCTAGAAGAAGAATGAAGTGTCCCCCCTCCTCTTACATGAGTTGTATTTATAGGGAATGGGGAGGTAGGGTAACCAATTTCTCTTTCCCAAAAGGGAGAAACCCACAATTGGTAGTGAGATCTTTTGAGACCAAAAGTGCTAAGGTGGAGGAGAGAGGAGAGAGAAAAAAACTTGGAGAAATTTCCTATAATTTTTTTTCTTATTTTCTTTCTTTTTTTTTTTAATTTATTTTTCTCTTCTTTTTCTCCCTCCAATGGATGATTTTCCTTCTTGCTTTGTGTGATTTGGACAATCTTTTGGTGATGATGTGGAGGAGAGAGAAGATTTGGACAAGATTTATTTCTCCCTTTTTATTTCTTTCCTTTTTTTTTCTCTTCTTGCGCAGGAAACCCCTCCCACGATTTTCCTTGCATCTAATTTGATGTGAAAATCCCCTCCATGCCCTTAGTGCTTTAAGTGAGTGAAAAGTAGGAAATCTTCAACAAAATTCTCCAAAAAAAAACAACCATGAGATTCGAACTTGAGACCTCCTGGTGAGCAAGGGAATTTTGCACACCATAGCTACTACACTGGGTAGTTGTTGTTGGAGATATATGACGCCCGATAATGCTTAAAGCCTTTAAATTACAAAACCTGCAAAAAGAGAGTAAAACCCAAGGTAGCTCCATTCTAAATATATAAAATGCATGTTTTATTACCCTAGATTTCACACATAAATGTGCTCATCAGTTGCAATCTGGAAGCGTAACACCATAAAGATTGGATCTCAGTTTCTCAAGTCTCAACGCTGGAAAAGAGATTTCAATGTGCATGAAAAACAGGCAGTGAGGAAGATGGTTTGGATTCGCTTCCTAGACCTTCCGATGGAGTACTAGAGTAAGAAATTGCTGCTTATTATGGCAAAGGCTGCTGGCAGGCCTATGGCGATTGACCGGCGCACTCAAGCAGCATCAATGGGGGGTATGCTAGAGTCATGGGTGAGGTGGAGGTGGAGGTGGAGGTGAGCAGTAAAAGAGTGGAGGAAATCCAAGTTGAGCGTTGCCAGCCTAAATCTCGTGAGCACTTCTAGTTCTCTCAGGTAATTCAATATGAAGATCACTTGGGCATGTGCGGCTACTGTAAGAAGGTTGGCCACACCAATCAATCGTGCAAGGTTTTGAAGAAACCAGGGCTTCAGACTACCATTGGAACTAGTCCTCAAGGGGAATCTAATGAAGGTGGAGGCGACGCCGGTGGGGACGGTGCCTTTTAGCCACCGTCTATAGTGGTAAATTCTCAGTCAATAAATGGTAGATCATACGAGCCATGTCAGCAATCTAGAGACATCCCTTGGCTAAGGAGTCTTTCCAATTTGGAAGGCATTGGATCTCCTCAAATTAGGGAAGCGAATTGTCAATAGTCTCTTTCCAGGAATGGCGAGTCTAGGAATGGATCTTTTGAGATCCTTATCCCTTTCTATAAGGAAACTACAGACGCAGTTGTTGGGAGTAGAATTCAAACGAGATCAGATGACTCAGCAATTGGCAGTAGTTCAAACACTAATCCAACTAGGCATCAGCATGGGTCGGGTGGGTCTCCTTTCCAAGAAACCAATGCCCAACCTGAGGAGTGGGGCTCTCCCTCTCGCCTGGACAATGTCTTAACCACCATTCAGCCAACAACCCTTTATGGAGGGGCGATTATTTTGCATCATAAAGAAATCAGGCACGTAGATGACTTGGCTATTTAGGCAACAATGCAAAGATCTGAAATAGGCTTTGGTCGAAGGAAGGAAAAGGGATCTCTTAACCATGAGCAGACTAGAAGGTCTGAAAGAATCGCGAATACCTCAAAGTGAATGATGAAGGTCATATTCTGGAATGTTTGAGGCTTTAAGAAGGCACCAGCTCGTATGGCCTTGCGAAATATTGTTAAGGAGCGAACTCCTGACGTTATTTGTCTTGCGGAGCCTATAATTGACACATTGGCTTTTCCAACTTCATATTTTAGTAAAATTGGTTATGATGCGGACTTGATCCCAAACGAGAGAGTGGATAAGATCCCTAACTTATAGTTGATGTGGAGGAGAGGTCTCTCAAAGCCATCAATTTTTTCAGTTTCAGATCAACAGCTTACTGTTTAGTTTGATTGGAATTGTCCTCACCTTTATTCATGCAAGTAATTCCAGAGTAAGAAGAAGAGATTTGTGGACTCAGCTTGCTTCCATCCCTTGCCAATTGGAACTGTGGCTTTTGGTTGGCGATTTTAATGCCACCCTTGCATAGTATGAGAAAAGAGGGCCGGGGGCCCGGGGGCCTTTAGTATGGGATTGGTTGTAGAATTTGAAGCCATGGTTGATGCTTGTGCTCTGATTCAAGCTCCATAGTAGGGTCCGAAATTTGCTTGGACCAATAACAGAAGAAGGGGGAATGTGGTCGCTGTCTTGGATAGGGGTTTTTGTAATGAAGCCTGGTTGGATAACTTTCACGATTGTGCTCAAACGGTTCTCCAATGGGATTTCTCTGATCACTGCCCTATTTTTATTGTTTCTGAGGCTTGTCCTAAGCCAGCAAACTGTCCCTTCCACATGCATAAATTTTGGACTGAGGAAAAATATTTTAATAAGGTAGTGGAAGATATTTGGTCGCAGAACGTTGTTGGCTCAGGTATATACGTCTTATCTCATAAACTAAATATGCTTAAATTTGCTATCCGATTTTGGTCTAGACAGGTGTTCCCAAACTTTGAGCTAGAGTTGACAAAAATAAAAGAAGCCTTAGCTCTAATCTAGAACCAAATTGAGTCCTTTGGGATGGATGATACCTTAATTGGCAAGGAAGCAGATGCAAAATCGGCCAGCTTGACTGCCTTGCAAAATCATGAAAATTTATGGGCAGAAAAATCTCACATCAAATGGCTGCAACAAGGGGACAGGAATACAAAATTTTTTCACCTCTACACCAAAATCAAACGAGCTAGAAATACCATCAGAATGGTGCAGCGTCCTGATGGATAAAAAATTTTTGACAGAAATGGGATAGCGACTCACATGATCGAGTACTTTAAAGGCTTTCACAAGCATGTGTAAACCTCTAAACACTTGGGGATTTTGCATGCAATCCCTCCTCTAGTGGATGATGTCGATAGGCTTACCTTGGATTTGATTCCTAGATCCGTGGAGATCAAAAGGGCGGTCCGGGATCTGGACCCAGATAGCTCGCATGGCCCTAATGGTTTTCCAAGGTACTTCTTCAGGTATTCTTGTGAAATTGTGGCCAAGGATTTCATCTGTGCTGTTCATGAATTTTTCATCCATAGGATTATGCCCACAAGTATCTACAATAATTTTCTTGCCTTAATTCCTAAAGTTGATGGCGCCTCTTCCCTGGACATATTTCACCCTCTTTGCATGGGTAACTTCTTATGTAAAGTGATTTCAAAAATTTTGGCCACCAGAATATCTTTTCTTTTGCCTAGACTCATTTCTGAAGAGCACGGAGCTTTTCAAAAAGGGAAATTGATTTAGACAAATATTGGCTTGGCCTCTGAAATGGAAAATGTGATGTCACATTTGAGATTGATATCCAAAAAGCCTTCGATACCATCTCATGGGACTTTCTAATGCATGTCTTGATGCGCTTTGGTTTCTCAACTCAATGGACTAACTGGATTTATCAGATCCTATGCTCGTCAAAAATTTTCATTTTATTAAATGGAGGGCCTGTGGTGTACTTTATTGTGGAGCGAGGCCTATGGCAAGGAGATCCAATGTCTCCCATCCTCTTTATCCTAGCTGAGGAAGTGTTGTATAGAGGTACGCAAAAATTGGTCCAGGATGGGAAAATCAAACCTTTAAATGGCCCTAGAGGTGAGATGATTCCTGTTCACCTTTTATTTGCTAACAACATTTTCATATTTATGAATGATTCCATCAAATATGTTAGGAATTTAAATGATTTCCTGAGGAACTAACAAGACTTCTCCGACCAGCGAATTAATCTTGACAAAAGCAAGCTTTTTATGGGGAATATCAGCCCTCCTCGAAGTCGAGCCATCTCAGGGGCAATCGGTATATTAGTTTGCAATTTACCTACAAAATACCTCGGGGTCAATATCTTCAAAGGCAGAGTAAAAAAGCAGTTTTTACTTTATGTTGTAGATAAGGTGAAAGATCGTATGGTTGGTTGGAAAGGAAAGCTTCTTTCCATGGCTGGTAGGGTCCAACTAGTTCAATCTGTGGTTCAGGGTATGCCGGTTCACAACATGT
>NC_056560.1:35685659-35703145 GCF_013358625.1 Macadamia integrifolia | reverse complement strand
CAATGCACACAGATTTTACGAGGTTCGACAAGGTTGCCTACGTCCCCGGTGAGATGAGATCCTGCTTCACTATCAATGGAGAATAGGGTTACAATGCTCTTCCTCACACCTCTCCGTATTGCTTGCATTACAGAGAAAGAAGCCCTCGCTACAAATATATAGCGGAAAAAAAACCCTAATCCGGATCAAATTACAATTTCCAACCTAATCCGGATTAAACTACAATTGCCCTCAAATAAAAAATTCGAGCGGGGGGTTGCGCCCCCCTACACCCCCTGCTGTGCAGGGGGGCCTCCTGCCCCCCTTGCAACCCCCACGGCCAGCTAACCGGCTAGCGGGACCGCCGTCCTGGCTGTCTAGGTGCTGCACCAGTACTCCCTAGATTAAACTGCGACGGAATACAAGACATCATACACCAACAATCTCCACCTTGGCTTGAATTCTGTCGAGCCTCTTGTAAAGATAACTTGTAGACGTCTTCATCATTGTACCCCATTAGAGGCACAAACCCGCACCTGTTTGGTGCGTCCCTCATCTTCAACAATGAGTAATATTAATCAAGTCCAAACAGGACTCGAACTTCTCTGTAGTAACTGGCTTTGTAAACATATCTACAGGATTGAGATCTGTATGAATTTTTCTCAAGTGAATATTGCCTTCTGACACAAGCTCCCTGATCTTGTGAAATCTCACATCAATATGCTTTGTCCTTGCATGAAACACTTGATTCTTTGCAAGATGTATGGCACTCTGACTGTCACAATGTAACACTGCACCTCCTTGCTCCAACCCCAACTCACGAACTAGTCCAGCCAACCAGACTCCTTCCTTGGCAGCCTCAACTGCTGCCATGTACTCTGCCTCTGTAGTGGACAATGCAATTGTAGACTGGAGCATCGCCCTCCATGATATAGGTCCACCAGCCAATGTAAACACATACCCTGTCCTAGACCTCCTCTTATCTAAATCACCGGCATAGTCAGAATCAACATAACCTGCCAATTCTGTAGAACTTCCCTTGCCACTGAACATAACACTTATATCTTTAGTCTTGCTCAAGTATCTGAAGATCCACTTAATTGCATTCCAATGCTCCTTCCCTGGATTACTCATGTATCTGCTAACAACACTGACTGCATGAGACAAATCCGGTCTGCTACAAACCATAGCGTACATGAGACTCCCAACTGCGCTAGCATAAGGGACTTGAGATATCTGCTCCACCTCCTCATGTGTTGTAGGGCATTCCCTTTCAGATAACTTGAAGTGGCCAGCTAACGGAGTGCTAACCGGCTTAGCCTTTTCCATATTGAAACGCTCTAGCACCTTTTCAATATACCTCTTCTGAGTTACCCAAAGTTTACCTGCATTTCTATCTCTAAGGATTTCCATGCCAAGGATCTTCTTAGCGGCACCAAGATCCTTCATCTCAAATTCAGCACTCAACAAAGACTTCAAAGAAACTATATCATGTTTGTTCTTTGCAGCAATGAGCATGTCATCAACATAAAGCATCAACAAAATAATGGAATTATCACTTGACACTTTATAATAAACACAACTATCATACTCACTTCTTGTGTAGCCAATCTTCATCATAGAATCAAAGCGTTTGTACCACTGCCTAGGAGATTGCTTAAGGCCATAAAGCGACCTCTTAAGCAGACAAACATGGTCTTCCTTTCCCTGCACCTTGAAACCTTCAGGCTGCTCCATGTAAATCTGTTCCTCCAAGTCACCATGAAGAAATGCAGTTTTCACATCAAGTTGTTCAAGCTCTAAATCATACATGGCCACCAAAGCAAGTAGTACCCTGATCGAAGTGTGTTTCACCACCGGAGAAAATATTTCATTGTAGTCTATCCCCTCCTTCTGTGCATAGCCCTTAGCTACAAGTCTGGCCTTATACCTTTCACGCTCCTTCTCAGATGCTGCCTCTTTCTTACGAAAGACCCATTTACACCCAATGATTTTTCTTCCCTTGGGTTTTTCCACAATCTCCCAAGTCTTGTTCTTCTGTAGAGATTCCATTTCCTCCATCATAGCTATCATCCATTTATCATGCTGTGCATCACTCATAGCATCATGGTAGGAAGATGGATCACCTCTACCTACAGTGAGGGCATAGGCAACCATGTCCTCAAACCCGTATCTCATAGGTGCTTTGTGAGTACGCTTCCCTTTACCCTTTGCCACAGTATAGGGAACTTCTACTGCTTCCTGTTGTCCTGGTAAGTCACTTGATGAATCATTCTCTCTTGTTGTTTCTAACTCACCTAACTCCACCTGCACAGTAGAACCTTCTTTATTTTCATCAACTGCTTGTGAATTGTAATTTGACTTCATTATATGAGACTCATCAAACACAACATCTCTGCTAACCACAACTTTCTGTGAACTTGGATCCCACAACTTGAATCCCTTTACACCTTTCTTAAAACCAAGAAAGATACATTTCTTAGACTTTGAGTCTAACTTGGAACGCTGCTCACTCTCAACATGCGCATAGGCTGGACAACCAAATATTTTTAGAATAGAATAATCTACTGGTTTTTCTGTCCATACCTCTTC
Organism: Macadamia integrifolia; assembly: GCF_013358625.1. Taxonomy (NCBI): domain Eukaryota; kingdom Viridiplantae; phylum Streptophyta; class Magnoliopsida; order Proteales; family Proteaceae; genus Macadamia; species Macadamia integrifolia. Next base: position 35,700,574 of record NC_056560.1, on the reverse strand, counting down.
AGGAATTTTACAATCAATCGCCTTTGATGGAGACCTATTGATGAGGAAACATGCCATGTTCACTGCTTCTGCCCAAAATCTCTTGCTCAACCCTGCATTCAGCCTCATACTCCGATCTCTTTCTAGAAGTGTTCTGTTCATCCTTTCAGCTACACCATTTTGTTGTGGTGTCTTTGGAACTGTGAAGTGACGTGTAATCCCTTCATCTTTGTACAATTCTAGAAATGGCTTGTATGTGTACTCTCCTCCATTGTCTGTTCTCAAGTATTTAATTTTCTTTCCTGTCTTCCTTTCTACCTCAGCCTTCCATTCCTTAAATTTAGTGAACACCTCACTTTTATGCTTCATGAAGTAGATCCAGACTTTCCTTGAGTAATCATCAACAAAGGTCACGAAGTATTCTGCCCCACCTTTAGATTTTGTTGTTGAAGGACCCCATACATCGCTGTGTACATAATCAAGCACCCCTTTACTCTTATGTTTTGCAGTTTTGAAGCTAACCTTGCACTGTTTTCCGAACACACAATACTTGCAGAAGTTCAATTTACAAGTTTTTACTCCCTTCAACATTTTCCTTTTATGAAGCTCCATCAATCCTCTTTCTTCCATATGCCCTAACCGCATATGCCACAGATAGGTATCATCTGTATCAAATACTGCATCTGTAGTCACAGATGCTCCACCTATAACTGTGCTCCCTATGAGTCTGTATAGGTTTCCTGCTAGCTGTCCCTTCATGACAACCATTACACCCTTAATAACTTTGAGAACTCCACCTTCTGCTATGTACTTGCAGCCATTTGAGTCAAGTGCCCCCAAAGATATTAAGTTTTTCCTTAATTCTGGTACATGTCTCACATCTGCTAAAGTTCTTACTATCCCATCAAACATCTTGATTTTGATAGTGCCTATCCCAATGGTCTTGCATACGGCATCATTCCCCATTAGGACAGACCCACCATTATATGGTTGATATGTATCAAACCAATCCTTATGCGGACACATGTGATATGAACATCCAGAATCTAAAATCCAAGAATCAGAAGGTTGATTCTTACCTGATGATATAGAGAGTACATCTCCATCATCTCCATCTGAACTGTCAGCCACGCTAGCTTCCTCAGATGCTTTATCTACACCTTTCTTCTTTAAGTCCGCCTTCCTCTTCAAGCACTCTCTCTTCATATGACCTTCCTTCTTGCAATAGTAACAAGAGACCTTTGTCTTTGCCCCTTTTGATTTCGATCGACTCTTCCCAGATCCCTTCTGATTTGATCTCCCTCTTTCTTGCTCCTTGTCACCTCCGAAAAAACCTTCTCCTTGAGATTTCGTACTACTGGCCTTCTTCCTTGTATCATTGGACATGAGGGCAGCTGCGACTTCATCCATCTCAAGGGTTTCCTTCCCGTACAAGAGAGTTGTTACTAGATGATCATATGATTCTGGGAGCGACGACAGCAATAGTAACGCCTTATCTTCATCCTCGATCTTAACCTCCAGGTTTGCAAGTTTACTTACGATCTGATTGAACATGTTAAGATGCTCTAATAGATCCGTACCTTCCTCCATCTGTAGAGAGTACAATTGCTTCTTCACGAACAACTTGTTCGTTAAGGACTTCGTCATGTAGATGCTTTCAAGTTTCGCCCATAACTGCGGTGCAGAATCGATACCCACAACATATTGTAGGGCATCATCAGAAAGATTTAATCGAATAGCACTTACCGCCTTTTCCTCCATCTCTTCCCAATCTTCGTCAGTAATTTTTTCAGGTTTCTTCGACTTCCCCAACAACGTTTTCGCCAAACCTTGTTGTATCAGAAGATCCTTCATCCTTTGACGCCATAGGGTGAAATTGTTCTTCCCATTAAACCTCTCGATGTCATACTTGACATTCGATCCCTTCCCTGCCATCGTGATAGTAAACCCTAGAAAACGGAAACCTAGAGCTCTGATACCAATTTGTAGAAACGCAACCCTAAAACGATGCAGAAGATAATGGAAAAACAAAACAAACAATGCACACAGATTTTACGAGGTTCGGCAAGGTTGCCTACGTCCCCGGTGAGATGAGATCCTGCTTCACTATCAATGGAGAATAGGGTTACAATGCTCTTCCTCACACCTCTCCGTATTGCTTGCATTACAGAGAAAGAAGCCCTCGCTACAAATATATAGCGGGACCGCCGTCCTGGCTGTCTAGGTGCTGCACCAGTACTCGCTGGATTAAACTGCGACGGAATACAAGACATCATACACCAACACTAGTGCCCCCGAACTCCTTCGATGTCTAGGCGTAGCCGACCTTGCCTACCCCAAATCTGAGCCACCGCCTTGTCCGCGATGGAAGAATCTTCTTCAAACAGATTCCACACAGGAAGAGTGGCCCTCTTCCCAGATTGATGACTTCCGAGGGAAGTGGAGCCAGTTCCCCCACTTGCCTCATCACCATCAGTCAGCAATTCTTCCTCCCTTCTCCTCTTCCGACCCTCCTAACTTTGGTTTATAGGTTGATTCAATGATTAAGAAGGAGATCTCTATGGCAAAGAACCCTACTCCACGATCCCACAAGCAAGGGGAGGCCCCATTGGGTTCTTCCCTTTGTTCGTCCCTCAAAGAGAAGCTACATCCTTTACAGCATGCTTGTCAACCGCCTTGGGCACCTTCGTGGTTGGCCGAGCTGAGGACACAGGAGTTGTCTCTTGCCTCTTCCCCTCAGCATGACCCGAGGACTGGCCACCCGTGGCCTTGCCTTTTGCAGCTACCCAAGTCGTGAACCCTCACCTTCTCTCGGGGACTCGCTAAGGTCCCACTCCCGCAATAAGTTCTATTCTTGGAGGATCTGAAAGTCCACAGCTTCCTCGTCCAAGCACATCTAGACTATCTGGGCCTCGTCCTCGCTTAGGGTGGGAGCTCAGTTCAACTTTTTTAGGGAAGGCTCGGCCCAAGAAGTCTTAAAAGGATTCCCCACCATCATGACCAAGAAGAATATATCTTTCCACCCCTTCACAGAAGTGGGCATGTGGTTGAAAAACCTCACTATCCCATAGGGTTTCCTCTTGTCCCGACGGGTGAAGTAATACCAGCTCATGCTATGCCACTTCAAGATAAAGTAATGACCAAAGGGGCCAATGGTAGCAATGTGCTTTAGCTTGGCGACAAAGACAACAAACCCAAGCAGAACGTGACAAGAATTGGGCATCTGTTACCTCGGGGAAATCCCCAAGTCGTCTAGAGTGTCGCAGACGAGCACAAGCACGGGGATCCAATCCATTCATGAAGGCAACCTCGTACATTGCAACCTCATCCTCATTAGATTCTAGGAATTTGCATCACAACGTCCTCTGGAATCCCATACCATTCTCGATAGACCTCCAAGATCAATGCAGGAAGGCTCCCAAAGATGTTGTTGGCAGCTCAACGTGGACCAAATGGCAAAGTGGAACCCTCGCCCTCATCATTCGTAGAACCTTTCGTAACATCGGCAACCTCTGCACCGTTCTCATCTTTTTCGGATACGCTCACTTCCTTGCCTACGCCAACTCTTGTAGGCTGTCTCGCTAGAGTGTGTCTTAGAACTTGAATCTGATTCGGATTCCGAGCCATTGCTAGAGGACTTAGATATGTTAGAGGAATCATCCTCACTAGACGAGGAAACCACCTTAGGTATAGGCCGAACACCCCCGGGAGGGTCAAGCCTAACTACTGCTAGAGGAGGGGTGTCAGGCGTGCCCACACCCGAAGAGGGTCACAACAGAGGGCCACTGTCTTGACCAGAGGAGTTCCTAACAATAGCATAGTAGGAATAGGTGCGAGCCATGACTTAAAAACAAAGGAAAAAACAAAACTTACTAGTTGGAATACGGCAAAAAGAAGCAGATCACGACAATATAGGACGAGTTAGGCATGCGCCACTTATTTGTCGAGTTGAGGCTACTAGAGGAACGAGCCGAGCACCTACAGAAACCAAAGCAGATGAAGTCCAAAAGCTTGACTATTTAAAGGGCAAGAAGGGGAATGATTAGCGGCTAGAATCTCATAGAAATCAACAGATGAGATCAAAAGATGGTTGGTATTTTTGAGGCATAACAGTCTCCTCAGACACATGAGAACCTCAGAAGAGTTTGAGCCCCAAGATGCAGCGCACGTCTAAGGCCATAAAAGACGGCTCGTTTCCTGATCTTAGACGCGAAGTTCTCAGCTCTATCAACACGACCCAAGTGGCCAGAGCTAGGGGGCCTATGATGTGCCAAAATATACCCCAACCTCGGCCTCAGAGCCCGGAGGTAGTCAATAGAGGGCGAGTTACTCGCCTCATCCCTAGCCATGTTGGGCCCACGACTCGGCCTCAACAGGACAAGCTCTCACCTCGCCCCTTGACCAGCCGAGCACATAGCTCAACCATATCCGGACGAGCACTCACCTAGTCCCTCACCCAGCCAAGCCCACGGCTTGGTCATATTTGGACTAGCTCTCACCTCGTCCCTCGCCCTACCGAGCCCACGGCTCAGCCATATCCAGACGAGCCTTCGCCTTGTCATTTTCCTTGTCTGGCTCTTGCCCCACGATTGTCCCTTGCCTGACCGAGCCCAAGCCTCTGCCATATCCGAATGAGCCTTCGCCTTGTCATTTTCCTTGTCTGACTCTTGCCCCACGATTTCTTCGCTGAAGTTATCTACGAAGAGTCGACAGTTCCAACGTTGCCAACTCAGCAAACCCTTCCCCTTAGGACTCCACCTACAGAAGTCCTCTTCGAGAAGGACTGTTGAGAAGAAAGGGAAGTTCAATGTTTTTGTTTCATTTATTTTTTATATTTGGATTAGACTAACATGGTTTATGTTAATAGGTAAGTCTTTAGCTCAAAATGGAAGAGCAACTGGGGTTACACCCACTAGATGGTGGTTCAAATCCACCAAGACTTGTCTATGAGATGCTTGGCTAAATTCAACTTGGTTAGAGAAAGGTAATGAAGGAACTGGTTTTTTAAGATTGGTTGCTGCTCATCCATACCAACCAGTTTGGATCGATATGTTAGTAGAGATTAATGTTTTTGACCCACATTCAAAATCTGTGGGCTGCCACAACTGAATCTCAATGACACACTGCTTCAATGGCAAGTTTCTTTGTCAAGCCTGGGCATAAATCCTTACTGAAGTTATGCCGCAAATGAATCTCAATGACAAACTACTTCATCAGAAAGTTGCAAAATGGCCATAAATAACCTTTGAGACTAAAGTTCATTTGGATTGGTTTTCCTTTAAAGCACATGAGTTCTCCTACTGTTGAGTAGCAGTTTGAATTTGAGGATTGAGAGCAACAGTTAAATCTGCACTAGATTGTGTAGTTGAAAAAGTCTATGGGTGTACTCAAGAAATTTGTTCAATTACACAGTTTGCATATAAATGTTGGGAATTCCATTGAAAGAGGTGCATAAAAATTAGGTCGCACGCTATTTGTTTTTTTTGGGATGACTATGGTCTGCGTAGCTTATATTTGCAATTTGATTATGTACATGAACCAGGTGTTGGGATTTGGTTATCTAGTTTGTGTGATTTTGCCTTTTATAGTTTATGTACTTTTTCTGTCATAAAATTTTCAACCCATCTGTTGATGGGATTCAGGGTGCCGAGGTGTCATATATAAAAGCTTCTTCTCCTTCATTCAACAGCTTCAAAGTAGAAATGCTCGCAGCAATCGTCATTGCGAAGTTCAGTGCTTCAGTTCCTTCAATGGCTGGTCGAATTTGAAAATTCTATAGGGAAGAAGGCCTAACCTATGCTTATATTCTTCTGTACATTGCCCTCTCCAGTGGTCAGATCTTCTTCAATAAGGTTAGATCGATCTTTACCTTCTTATTGAATCACAGTTGGTTTGTGATTCCATTTCGGTTACATTTCTTAGATATGTTTATGAAGTCTTAGTAAACCACATTCGGTCTCTGCTCTTTGGTTTCTTTCTGTAAATTTTGTAGCTTAGGTTCTTTATTTGAACATATCTTCTTTGAATCTTTCTTGAATAGGTTTTGGTTTCTAATGGAAAATATGAGATGGAATTTCTTGTTGCGCTTTGGTTAATGGTGATCAGTTGATTTGGAGAAAATTAGGTTTGGTTTTCATAACAATGTAAACCAAATGTCTGACTTATCCTTGAATGTATGCTTCCTGTCAGGTTAACAGACTAAAAGTTAGAACTGGTGGTTGTGAAATTATGCCAAGTTAATACAGAGACTCTAAATTCATGCACATTCCATTACTAAATTATGCCTCAGTTCTGCTGTTTGACATTTCGGAAGATGTGACATTGATGATTGAACAACCAGGGCCACAAATTGCCTACTTAGTATTTGCTTCTTCAGTGGGTTTATGGAGATTTGATGTAATCTGTGGATGGATTTGTGGAGATTTGATGTAATCTGTGGATTTCTGAACTTGAAGTGCTCATAAGAATGACATGTTCCCCCAAACCAGTTTCAGCTGATCGGAGATGTAACATGCTCACCCATATCAATTATCATCTGCTAACCTTAGTACTCTTTCTTCTGGTAATGGAAGTCTGAATCATCCTGATACAGTAAATTTCACTTCATGTACCACTGCTTTTTCTACCCCACCAACTATGAACTGCAAAGTGGGGTTCACTTAAGATCCATTTACAGAAGAAAACTGCATTAGTTGAACTAGTAATATTTGGGACTATGTTTCTGCTGATTTGCCAAGAAGAAAACTTGGTCCCTGCCATCCAGAGCCAGATCTCTATGTTTATCTTTTTGTCTGCTTGTGCGGAAAAGGAGACCTGTTCTGGGGATTTGAGATGAAATGGGACAGAGGTCAGCATTTTTCAGTCTGTCAGAATGTTATTGAGAAGAGTCTTGGGGGTTTGTCTTTGCTCTCTTCCATACCCAGATCTTGACGATCCTACAAGCTTCTGCCATGACCTGATGATCCATTTGTGTACTCAATGCTTATGCACATTAATATGAGGACCTGAACGGGTTTTCTAATATGACATTGGAATGTGGAATGCCTTTCTTCCTCTTTCTCAATAATACTCAAAAAGAGTTGGTTGATTTACTCAATGTTTCAGTGATGAGCTAATTGGAATAAAGAACAATGACTAATTTTGGGTGCTCTGTTTTTTCATACTAGATCACATTAGAACTGAAGTTCATACTATGGAATGTCATGACAGTGATGAAGTGTCTTTAAAAGTCTGCAACCTTTTGATTCCCCTCCTCTCTCCCCCACCCAAACCAAAAACAAACTAGTCTGATGCGTATAAAGTGAACACTGTTATTGGTTTGTTGGAATTTTTTTTATGCAGAATCTCTCTCTTCATCCTCAATGCAGAAACTAGTGGATTTGAACTTATTGGTGTTTCAGAGCTTATCTATAACAAATAAATAAATACTAGTTTTGACCATTCTTGGGGGTAACATAAAATAGTAAGAGTTTCCACAAAAAAAAAAAACCTTTTTTCCCCCTCATGCTTTCAGTACTTGATCTCAAATTAGTAAGAATTCATATTGGAAAATATTCTATGGAAACCATTTGGTATACAATAACCAGATAGCTACACAAGAGAGTGCAACCTCCCAATTCACAATTTCTGCAATCCTATTTAACATGAGAGCCTTGATGGATTCGAACCATCATCGTCTGGGAACAAACCCAGGTGCTCTTCCTTATTGAGCTAAAGACTCACCAACCTACATAAACCATGTCAGTTTAATCCAAATATAACAGTCAAGCACAGAGAAAGAGATAGAAAGAGAATAACAGAGTGAGTTAGAGAGAAGTAGAAGAAGTCAGTATCTAGAATGATACTGAAAGCAGTCAGCCTTAAGAATCTAAGTATTAACAGATTAAGCAGTTTGGTTATTTAGCTCATGTGTCCATTTATTTTTATGTGACAAATTATTGTCATAGAATTTCTTTTTCTCACTGTTTAATCCAATCTGCAACCAAAGAACATTAGAAATATTGAGAAGTTAGATCATGTGATTTAGAACCACTGGTACAAAATATTTTTCAGATTATTATTCCAAATTATCAATTAGTGATAGTACCTTATAAGACCATTCATTTAATGATAGATCCTTAGTAACATTACCACTTCCGATCAATTGAACTGGACCACCAACTATTCCATTTGGTGCCAAGTCAAAAAATGAACCATAGTTCTGCACAAAAAGGAAAAAGATCCTATCAACTGATTGAGTGAAAAATCTCTCATTGTTTCAAAGAATCCAATCTAATTGTGGATTGACTTGCAAAGCTAGCAGTGAAAATGGCAGTTTCTTCTTCCATGATCGAATGGACCTCTCACATGTTGGAGGAACTCGAGATGGATCCTCAATGTGTGTTCTGCAATAAATACTACCAGCCTGAACCAGCCCAACCCAACTTTAGTCTTCAGAAGGGTTCTAATTTAGGTTTTTGATTGATAAAAGAAACTGCAGCCCCGCCAGATAATTGGATCAATAATACAAAGACAGAGAACTGAGACTTTTATCCAACAAATTCATCACTATCTGATCCTTTCCTATCCAACAACCGATCTATCTGATCTCGAATTCAAGGGAATCGATCTATCTGATCCTTTCCTATCCAACAACCGATCACCGAAAGCCAAAAACTGCTTCCCCAAACTAAATTGAGGAAAAGAAATCAATTAAAACTCTGCTCACTGCCGGTAGTACCCTCTAACCCCATCTCACACCATTCATGGGTGTGGTCTCCATGGAAAGTATAACTGGCTGGAGAGGATACCACCGTGTCAAGAAGGACTTGATGTTTAAGTAGGAAAAAAAGAATGAAAACGACAATTTGAATGTTGCACATCACTCTTCATTTCAATGAACAAGAAACGTCAGTACCATGGCCCAACAATTGGGCGTTCCCACACTCCAATGAATACATTTCATTTCCCAGGAAGTGTAAGTTCCAGAATAAGTTCCAGAATAGTGTAACTCCCCAATGGTGGGGGGTTTTTCCCCTTCTTCTATGAGTTAGTTCCATCTACTGATGTCAATGTTGACGCTCGTTTGCGGAATCTTCTTCTCATGATCCGGAAGGAGTAGCTTGGACGCAGCAGGATCATATCCTTCAACCGGAAATTGCCTCGGGAAGAAGTATGCCGCTCGATGAGGCATTTCTCAAAAGCCTCAGAGAACCAAAAACACAAACTCTTTAGACTATCTCTCAAACACTAGCAATCTCCACCTATTCAAATCATCCGCGAAGAACCTCTGCGACTACGAGTTCCTCTCAGAACTAATCGACTAGAGAGAAGACAAGAAGAAGACGGAAGACGAGAGAGAAAGAGAAAGAGAACTTACCAGTTCCAGCGGAATCGTCGGCGGCCTATTAGAAACGGCGAGATGAACACCGGCAGCTTATTAGAGAAAAGAGAACTCGCCGGCAGCCTATTAGGGACGGCGGGATGAACACTGGAATAATAGCCAAGCACAGAGAAAGAGATAGAAAGAATAAGAACAGAGTGAGTTAAAGAGAAGAAGTAGAAGAAGAAGACGGAAGACGAGAGAGAAAGAGAAAGAGAACTTACCAGTTCCAGCGGAGTCGTCGGCGGCCTATTAGAGACGGCGAGACGAACACCAGCAGCTTATTAGAGAAAAGAGAACTCGTCGGCGGCCTATTAGGGACAGCGGGATGAAAGCCAAAAGCAGAGAGGTTCCCGCGACAGTTCAGCCCTATTTTTTATTTTAAAAATTCTCAAAAGTTACAATTATAGGAAAGTGATACGGTGTATTGTCAACATATATGTTTTCCAAAGGTTTAATTCACTCACACCATAGGATCAATAAAGTCCAAGTGTCACGATCCTAGGGTGAGCTAGAGAATGTATGGCTCACCCCCGCGCTATAGAGGAGCCGAATCCCCCGGAACATACCACTTGCAGACTCAGGGGGGTAGGCCCATACCCAGAGCATGGAACACTGAGAATCTTAAGAAATTCTACCAATGTGGCCCATATACATTTGCTAGTTTTTAGTTTCACTTTTTCCAATTCCAATTTCTCAGTTCTAGTCGTCGTTAGTTTCAATTTTTCCAATTTTGATTTCTCAGTTCTAGTCTCACTTTCAAGTTGCTAACAATTTTTCATTATTTTTCATCTTCTAGTTTAACTTACCCCCTTCTCTCACTGGTTCTTGTATTATTTCATGATTTCTTATTTACATTATGCCAATTCACTCAGTCATATGCAATTTTTAATACAAGTAATTCATTCAGTTTTCTACTATGCAAATTTTAAAAGCAAATTTGTCATCAGTTGAGGTAAAGGACATACACGGACAGAGCACATTAACATACGGTCTTGCCCTCAGACTAAGTCTTAGCCCCAACTCTGACCAAGACTTAGCCTCAGCTTGAAGCAGTAGGACCTCATCCCTTAAGGCAAATAAACGTTAAGTCCTAGCCCCTGCTTGGACTAAGTCTCAGCCTCTGCTTTGACCATGTCTTAGCCTCGGCTCGAAGCTATAAGTCCTCATCCCTTGAGACAAACAAACGCCAAGTCTAGGCCCCGCCGGCTCCGACCATAAAGACCTTGGTCCTCAAGGTGATCAAAGGCTAAGTCTGGCCCTGGCTCAGATCAATACTGCCGCAGCCCTCAAGAATGCCTAAGTACCCAACTGCCAGCTGCAGAAAAAGGTTACCTGGCCAAGGCCATCAACATTAAGAGAGAAAGATTCAAAGACTAGCTCACGTGCCACAACCAAAGATAGTACAAAAAGGAAGGTTTCTTTTAACGATCAAATGTATGAGTACCTGTTCGGAAAATATATATATATATATATATATATCAACATAAGAAGGAAGGAGTTCAGCCATCTATGCATCAAGATAAAAAAGAGGAAGGTCGGCAGCTCGAGTCGAGTAGTAGTGGAGGTCTTCTTTAACCTATCAGTAGTGGCGTCATTCTCCTCCTGGCTCACCTCATCCCCCACTTCATCCGTGGTTGGCCATCCTTGCAACCTCAAAGACTTAGGACAGGGAAGGAAGTGCTCGTAATCACTCAAGTCAAGAGTAGGGTACATCTTCAGGATGAAGTTAACCGCTGTGTCTGAGCCAGAGTTAAAAGAAGAGAGGTGTTGAGGTTGATCAGCCACTTCTAACCTGCAGGGAATTCACATATCTCTCCACTGCTTTCCCCTCAGCCTGCTTGAGTTCAAAGTGATGCTGCTCAGTAAGAGACTATTTGGCCAGCTACTGAGTAGTTTCCTTCTTGCGAAGTTCTTCTTGGAGCTCAGTAACCTTAGCCTATAGCGACTCTTTAGCTTTCACAAGCTCGCTCTAGGCCAAGAGCTGCTTCTTGACTTCCTCCTCTAGCTTATCGGCTCTCTTCCCATGGGCAGCAGACTTGGCCTCTTTGGCTCGACACTGCTTCCCTGAGAACTCCAGTTGCCCCCTGACTTGGGCTAGCTAATCCCGAAGCTATCGAGCCTCCTGCTCAGCCTTATGCTTCCAAGCCACCATCCCATCAAACAGGCTGCACGCCTCCATCGACCAGTTAAACCCTTACAAAAAAAAGCATGTCAGAGCCGGCCTAGTCAGGAACCCCACAGTGCAATACGACGGGATACTTGTGCTAATACATGAAATTAGAAAAGGGTCAGAGTGCCCCAGAACTCCCTCGATGTTTGGGCGCAACCAACCTTTCCTGCCCTAAATTTGGCCTTCTTGGCTGTTAGCTCAGCTGCCTTAATCCTCTTAGCCTCAGCCGATGCAACTGCAAGCTTCTTTGGGTCCAGTTGAACGTTCATCACTGCATCACAATCACAGTCTTAGAAGAGCAGGAATAGTTTGGAAAAATAAAAGCTAACAAAAAGAGAGCAAGATATCAATCTGAAAGAGTAAAACCAAGCCGTGGACCCTCACCCTCTCTCGGGGATTTGCTAAGGTCCCACTCTAGCAAGAAGTCCTCTTCTTGGAGCATCCGAACGTCCACAACCTCCCCATCCAAGCACATCTAGACTGTCTGGGCCTCATCGTCGATCAGGATGGGAGCTCGGTTCAACTTTTCGAGGGAAGGCTCGGCCCAAGAAGTTTTAAAAGGATTCCCCAGCATAGTGACGAAGAAGAATCTATCTTTCCACCCATTCAAAGAAGTGAGTATGTGGTCAAAAAACCTCACAGTGCCATAGAGTTTCCTCTTGTCCTGACGGGTGAAGTAATACCAGCCTGTGCTATGCTGCTTCAAGATAAAGTAATGAAGGGGCCGATGGTAGCGACGCACTTCAGGTTGGCAACTAAGTCGTTGAACCCAAGCACAATGCGCCAAGAATTGGGCATCAATTGCCCCAGAGAAATCCCCCAGTAGTCCAGAGCGTCTGCAGACGAGCATAGGCATGGGGATCCCTAGACCATTCATGAGGGCAACCTCGTACATCGCCACCTCATCCTCATTGGAGTCCGTGGACTCCTTATAGTAAGGAATTTGCATCACAACGTCCTCCGGAATCCCATACCATTCCCTATAGACCTCCAAGAATGACGCGGGAAGGCTCCCAAAGATATTGTTGGCGGCTAGACATGGACTGAATGACGAAGCGAAACCCTCGCCCTCATCATCCGCAGAACCTTCTGCAGCATCGATAGCCTCTGCACCGCCCTCATTTTTTTCGAACTCTACCCTCACTTCCTCGCCTGCGCCAACTCCTACAGGCTCAGTCTCGCTAGACCATGTCTTGAAACTCGAATCCGATTTGGATTCCGAGCCACTTCCAAAGGGCTCAGATACGCTGGAAGAATCATCTTCATTGGACGAGGAAAGCACCTCAGGTACGAGCCGAACACCTTGGGGAGGGTCAAGCCTAGCTACTGCTAAAGGAGGGAGGGTCAGGTGTGCCCACACCTAAAGAGGGCCCCAACAGGGGGCCACTGTCTTGACCAAAGGAGTTCCTAACAACAACATGGTAGGAATAGGTGCGAGACATAACTTAAAAACAAAAGAAAAAACAAAACTTACTGGTTGGAAAATGACGAAACGAAGGAGATCGCAACAGTATAGGATGAGCTAGTCACACGCCATTTACTTGGCAAGCTAATGCTATTGGAGGAACGAACTGAACGCCTACGGAAACCAAAGCAGATGAAGTCCAAAAGCTTGACTATTTAAAGGGCAAGAAGGGGAATGATCAACAGCTAGAATCTCATCATAATTAACTGACGAGATAAAAAGACGATGTTTTCGAGGCATAACTATCTCGTCAGACACTCGGCGACTCAAGGTTCTTAGCTCTAGCAACCCGACCCGAGTCGCCACAGTTGGGGGGCCTATAATGTGCAAAATACTCCCTGGGCTCAGCCCTAGAGCCTAGAGGCAGTTGACAGAAGGCGAGTACGTGCCTCTTCCCTAGCCATGCAGAGCTCACGGCTCAGCCTCAACAGGACAAGCTCTCACCTCGCCCCTAGACCACTCGAGCCCATGGCTCGGGCAGATCCGGGCAAGCACTGACCTCGTCCCTCGCCTAACTAAGCCCACAACTCGGCCATATCCGAACGAGTCCTCGCCACGTCCACCACCCGACCGAGCCCACGACTCGGCCATATCCGGACGAGCCCTCACCTCGTCCCTCGCTCGACCGAGCCTACGACTCAACCATATCCAGATGAGCCCTCGCCTTGTCTTTTTTCCTATCAAACCCCTAGCCTGGCTCTTATCCCACGGTTTCTTTGTAGAAGTTATCCGCAAAGAGTCGACAGTTCCTACGTTGCCAACTCAGCAAACCCTTCCGCTCAGGACTCCACCCACGAAAGTCCACTTTGGTAAGGACTTTTGAGAAGAAAGGGAATATTCTTCCAAGGAGGAATCTTCCAAAGGTGCTGCCAACAGACACGTGTGACAAGTTCCCAAGAATGCTCCAACTCCTATCAGAGGATGAATATCCAGAATATTCTGACTATTAAGCCAAGAGTCCAGGAAGAACACGAAAGGTGAAGTAATCAGTTGGTGTTGTGCCTATAAATATAAGTGGCATGCCTCCATAATAGAAAAATTACAAGGAAAGTTACTCGTTGCAGATTTCTGACTTAAATATCGGAGGATTATCACACCGATTCAACCCAATGCCTTCAGCTGACTATTTTTGCTTGCAGGATTAACTAGCCTTTCTCCGATACTTTGAACTTATAAGAATTTACCACATCAAGTAGGATAGAAAGAACGTTAACCAATAGTGTTGCATAAGCCCAGACACATGGGGATGTGGAGCCAATGCTACCTCCTAATGTACCCTATGCCCACATACATGGGAAAGTGTAACAAGACTGTGAAAAGGCACCCATGCCCTGGCTCCACTCCCCCATGTGTGTGGGTGTAGGGTACAATAGGAGGTATATATGTAAATATGTATATATATATATATATATAGAGCTATTAATGAGTCAAATCAAATCAAATGGTTACACTACCCTGCTTTGAAATTAACCATGAAAAATAAATTGCATAAAAAAATATCTTCAGATGACCTTGCGGTTACAGTGCTGGCCAATGTTTGGACTTTCATCGTGAGAGGCTTAATGGATAAATTCATGAATGAGAAAAATGGATCCATTATTTCTCACTAACACAAGCTACCGAAACAAAAATGGCAGATACTGCCTTCAGAACACTATTTCATCTTGCAAGAACCTCATCTACAACCCCATAAGACACTCAGTGAGACAAATAGTTCTACAATCTAAGGCTTTATGAGACCTCCCTTGTTGGGAACCATTCAATTACTACTGCTTCATTTTACAAATAAATTCCAAGATCAAAGTTGCAAGCATCAAGCATTTCTGAGTTCACTATTAAAATTTCTAAGAATCTAATCTTTTTCTCCCTCTGCTCAACTGATGTAGTTCTAAACTAGATTATCCCATTTTCATTCAAAGCAAGTTGGATTAAGCCCC
>NC_056560.1:35684664-35685639 GCF_013358625.1 Macadamia integrifolia | reverse complement strand
CCCCCCCCCCCCCCCTCCTTTCTTTTTCCCATTGTATATTCTCTCCTAGGTAATGAATAAAAAAAGATAATTGTGTTCACATGTTTCCCCCCTTCTGAACACCAGATTAGTATTGACACCTTAATATCTTCAACAATGCAGGGACAGATGAGGAAAACTAAATTTGCTCTTATATGGCAGGACAAACAACTGAGTCCAAGACCTATTTTCTTCTGCAAAACTGAAAAGCCCTACATAACCCCAATCTGAAACAAATTAGACCCTTCTGTATCTCATGAGTTATAATTGAATTATAACATTTGCACATCATATGGCATGGTTAACTACCAACTACAAGTTATATAAAAACTTCCTTCCTGCAAAACTGAAAATATAAAAAAAAATAATCCTTACAAGCATTCTTGATATCAAAGATGTTACATCCTTCTTCCTTGTAGTTTTTTTTTTTGGGTAAAATTCTTCCTTGTAGTTACTACAGAAATATGAATACTTTGCAACCATTGAATTCAATGTCAACTACAATCATCCTCCACTGCTGATTGAAGAGCTTCTTTAGTCTAGGATTCTTTTGAATAATCAGATCAAAAGAAATGGCCAGGTAAGAACAAGAAGCCGATGGTTTGATCCCCGCTTCCCCGCTTCTTCCCGCTCCAAAACCCTCCCTACCTCAGAAAGAGATTAATAATGTATTTAAAAGTAAATGAGATTACAGAAACCACAACATGATATCATGAATGCTAGTGAGATTACCGCAGCATTAGAAATTTAGGTTTTTCTAACCTGAAACTTAGACAGATAATTTTGGAACAGAGGCAGGCCCCAATTTCCAGGATTGAAATCCAGCAGTGAGCTGATAACCTGGTCAGCAGTATTATGGTGAGAACTATCTAACCTTGGATCTGGGACCATAACAACAGACCTGTATACCAAATGCAACCAAAACAGAAACCTCAGAAAAGAGGGAGAAAAGATTGT
>NC_056560.1:35665767-35684644 GCF_013358625.1 Macadamia integrifolia | reverse complement strand
AAAAAAAAAAAAAACATTATAAATAAGCAATATATAACATGTGCCAGCATAGACACTCAAATGGAGAACTTCGTATTGAGAGACAAGTGCATTCAATTGAAATTGTTATAAAGGATGAGGTTTCTTACATGTAATAATAGTCCACTGTCGACTTTCTGAGAAAGTTTAAAATCTATAAAGAAATTGATGCAATAATTCATGTTTAATGCAATGTTTTAGTTCAACCTAAATCTACTCAAACATAGCAAAAAACAGAAGTAAAACAAAGATTTGCAAAAAAAATTCAAGTTTTTTCCACTTTCCTGTTTTGTGCTATGTTTATGCTCCAATCTTTTAAACATCAGTTTGATTGTAAATTTTGAATCGTTTTCTATGAATGATTCAAAGCCCCAAATCCAAGAAATGAAAGGGAGATCGATTGTGCAGTTGTACTTCAAATTTTGGAAACTTTAAGTACCGCCAATGAGAAAACAGGCTTTATTTCAAAAGTGAAATGGATTATGTAGATACTAGATACGTATCAAGTATGAGTATGTATTGGTTGTGCATCGCAGTGTATCGTATCAATATGTTAGGATACACTTCATTGCTAAAAATAGAGTATCGTATCAGTATTGATCAATACTTTAAACCTTGGGAGGGGGTAGGAGGAAATGGCAAAAAGGGAAGCAATGGGCATGAAAATGAGGTACCAAACAGTAAAATGTACAATTAAGCTAAGGACATCTCATGAAATTTCAATCGGAGCCAGGTCATAGTAACAACACAGAAATCTAATCTTTTGGAAAAGTCAAATAAAAAGGTGTTTTGTAGACAATTTTATTCTATCAGCTAATTTTCTAGGATGAAGGAAGTATTCTTAATAGTATCAGCTAACTGAGTTTCTTTTTGGATTGGTTAATAGGACTCTTTATTTTTAGTAAATCAATATCCTACTAGTTTTAGGGGTTTTCTTTTAAGTTTCAAGGGAATTTGAAAGCAGTCATGGTATACATATAGGCAAGGATAAAGTATCAGTATCGATTGGCCAAAATTAAGATAAGTATCAGAGGGTATCATATCGTATTAGAGATAAACTAAGATATGCACATAAATGGATACGAAACACTTTTTATACACTTCTGCATTAAAAAAAAAAAAAGTTAAAAAATGTTATATATAGTATGTATTATGCATAAACACTAAATTGAGAGTATCGCACTAAGAATTCAAGGTTTGTAGTTGTTCTATAAATGTAAAATCCTTGTTCTAAACCAAAAATGGCTGGCAACAACTTTGGAACAAAAACCCCTTAAAAAATCATGTTTTCTGAAAAATGACCCATCTTGGCCATTATATATATGACCGTAGCGCATCGTATCAATACGTATTGTACCGTATCGGCCTATACAATTTTGTATCAGCCCCTTCCGATATGATACATGACATTTTTTAAATTCTTTCGTATCGATACGTATCCTACGATACACACCAATACACAACCGATACAATACGATACACACCGATACGTACCGATATTCTATGAAAAATATAAAATCAAGGTGAAATGTATGTTTCGGTGTGTATAGGTACATATCAGTGTGTATAAGTATATATCGACCGATACATACTGATACGCATAGTTGTTAAGGCATTGCCTAGGCGATGACTAGGCGTCCAGTATGATTGCCTGGGCCTAGGCGACAGTCGCCTTATTGCACTGTATGCCGCCTTGTGTTTTGGCACTTATTTATGCCAAATATCATTTAAGTAAATGTTTTTAATTTCATTTACTTAAGATATTATTCATAAATAAGCAAATACCCCCTATTTGAATCCAATAAAAATAGTTTAAAAATCAAATTCCAAGAAGATAAAAAGTCAACCCCCCAGTCCAAGAACAAAAACTGGATTTTGGTTATAGGGGCAATTTTCAACTTTTAAATGCCGGGATTTTTCTCAATTATGAAATTTTTATAAATTCTATCATGTTAAAACATTGCTAAAAACCAAAAGTCCGGTAAAATAATTTTTTGCTTTGAAATCCATAAAATTATTTTCATTCAGACGATTTTAATAGCATTCGCATACTTAAAAATAAGTTTGACTGGAGCATAACTTTGTCATTACAACTCAAATTTAAGTAATCTTAGATTTGTTGGAAAGTTGGTTTTTATATTATAATTAATACAAAAAGTCTCATGTAAAAATAATATCATTTGACCAGTCAAAATAATATCATTATAGAACAAGATCATTTCTCTAAGTTTTGATTTTTTATAACTTAATATGACTTAATGTTAACTTTTTATGATTTAATATGACTAAATGTTGATTTTTAATGACTTGATGTTGTTTAATCTTTATTTTTTATGATACAAGGTATATATAGCTTACTAAATAATGTTAGAAAATAGAGAAAATAAAAAATAACATTTGGTCGCCTTGTTAGCCTTAAGGCGGGCGCCTTTTTGCCTAAGCGCTTAGACAACCCTCCACCACCTTGGTTCGCCTTGGCACCATGACAACTATGTCGAAACGGTACGATATGTACCGATACTTTAAACCATGCATATAGGTATGTAATGCATATTCCTAATTCAGTTTCATGGTAGGTATATTGTTTAAAATTAAGAAAATAGTTCTCTCCCAAGAGTTGTTTTGATGGCCAAACCCTCCCACTGTTCATTGCCAATAGTTTGATATTTTTCAATCCCCTGTAATATATCACAATAAGGAGAAATGTTATGTCCAAGAACGTGGCCTATGCCAGCGCTCCCATATGTCTATCTCTCACCTCCCTCCTGTGAAATGAAATCTCTACCCCTCATTGGGGGTGGAGAGATGGCCCTTATTGGGGGAGAAGAGATTTATGCACATGGGAGCACTGACATAGGTCACGCTCCCAGACAGAGAACACTTTCCTTTATGGTAATTAGGCATTGTACTTGTTTTTTATCAAAAAAATTTGGTGTCTGCTGTTGTTGGGTTGGGGTGACTAAAATGGTACCGTCCTTTGAAGTTCTACATCAGGTTAACTTGTTCTACTCAGAATTTTTTCGAATACATGCATCTTTATAAGAATCTTGTCAAGAGGGAATGCAACATATAATGGTTGGAATGAGAAAAGCTTATACTCTGGAGGTATCTCATGTCATTATTGGTATGACATCACGTCAACGGAGATACAGTAACCATTTATACAATTCCATTGCATTTTCAGAGTATCAGTTTTAAATGGACATATAAAATGCACTAAATTATTTAAGTTGTACTAGCATATCTAGGTCTCAGCTTTCTACAGCAACTATTGGAGTGGAGACTTTTGTATCAGTGTCAGTAGTCAAAACAGTGAAACTGCACTCACTACCCATTTTAAAAAGCATTATGGAGTTACATTAATCATGATTGAGATTAAATGTTTCAAATAGCACCACCTCCACCCTTTCTAAGACGACTTTTACATTAATCATGATTGAGATTAAACGTTTCAAATAGCACCCCCTCCACCTTTTCTAAGATGACTTTTCTCAGATATATTAATGAATTTGATCTACATGGAGGGAGGGTGGTTTACAATCACTTGGTTTGTTTCTTGAGCTCAGGTACGGCTTTGATTTTAACGCTGTTCATGATCATAGTCTGTGGAGTTACACTATGATGGAGATCATTTGGAGAAGTTGGGAGGGAGGGAACAATCACATTTTCAGGGAGAAAGTAGGTCTACACAAGTTTGTGGGACAAGAAAGTAAGGACAGCTTTTTGGGCCTCAAAGCAGGTAGCGTTTAGAAGCATTCCATTTGATTAGATGATGAGAGAGAATGGGGCCAAGTGGATAAGGTCCAGTTGTTTTTTATTTTTTTGGATGAATAAAAATATATAAACCCAAAGAGAAAAAAATATACAATGGGGAAAGAGGGGGGGGGGTGGCGGCACAAGGCCAATCACCCAACTAAAGGAGGGGAACTACATCTACTGGATACAATTCCTCAAGGGGGGTGGGGGAAGGAGAATGACTGAAGGGAGGTTCCAGGAAGTAACAATAAGTCTGTTCCTAGGGGAGTCAACAACTGAGCGGTGCGAGAGAGCTGCAATTTTGGTGGAGACATTGAAGAAGATGGCCTTCCAAATCCTTTTGAAAGAGCAAGAGTTGGACGTCCATCTACGAAGATTCCTCTCCGTCCAAAGGTGGTTGATGGTGGCACAAAAAACAAGCTTACCAACGGTATCAGAAATGGTGGGGCCGTGAAAGGTCATGTCAATCCATACCCATTCCCTGCTAAGAGGAAGGGCTCTTCTACTAGAGGGCCAACAGCGAGAAAGAACTTTCTTCCAAATGGTGGAGAAGGGTAGAAGAAGAAAAGATGGTCAATATCCTCAGTTCCATTCCAATAGAGGCAGCAGGCAAGGGGAACTGGAATGTGACGGTATATGAGGAAGGACTGCGACGGGAGGCAATCAGTGAGAGCCCTCCAGGCTGTGAAGCTGTGGCGAGGAATGTGACCTTTGAACCAGAGAACTTTGCACCAAGGGGCAGTATTGGCTTTAGTCCTAACAAGATTAAAGGCAGAGGAGGAGCTAAACATCTTGGAAGGAGAAGGATTCCAGAGAATGGAATCCTCCCTCTCTCTGTGGTTGGAGGGAAGAGGAGGAAGAGGAGGAAGAGAGGTCCAGATGCTAGCCAGCAAAGGAGGGAGGGGAGAAGGGGCCCATCCATCATTCAAGAGGACGGAGGAGATAGGGGGCCATCCTATCCAATCCTGAGGAGTAGACATTCCTAGGACTGAGGAGATGAAGGAGGACTCCTGAAGGATGCTAGGGGTCCAGCTAAAGAGAGGTGGAGGCACCAATTCCAATGGAGTAGGTAATTGCCTCAATAGCCAAAGGTCTGAGACTTAGAAAACCACACCACACCCAAGAGGAGTCCGGGCTTGGAACGGCGGACCAAATGGAGTTCAATTTTAGGAGATAGGAGTATACCCAGGAGACCCGAATGCTATTATTTTTTGTGGTAATTCTCCAAATCAGCTTAAGGATACCAACCGAGTTCATGTCTTTGATATGCCTAAGACCAAGCCCTCCTTTGGCTTTGGGGAGACAGACTGAGCTCCAGCTAGAGGGGTAAAAGAACTTGATGGAATCAGTTCCTTTCTAGAGGAAGGAGCTGATGAGGGTTTCAATGGCTTTGACGGTAGGGAAGCGAGGATAAAGATGCCTGACCAGTAAAGATACATTGATTGGAACACAGATCTGGAGAGCTCAAGGCGACCCGCATAGGATAACAGTTTGTTTTTCCATGGCTGGAGTCTCTTACGCAAGAGATCAAGAATTGGGGTGCAGTGGTGGGCCGAAAGCCTGGCGGGAATGAGGGGAAGGCCCAGGTATTTGACAGGAAGGGAGCCAAGGGAGAATCCTGTGATATCAAGAAGATGGGCTCTCAAAGTCTCGGAGATCCCACAGGCAAAAAGACGGGACTTTTGAAGATTAATGCTGAGACCTGAGATTTCAAAGAGGCGGAGAGATGACATAATGGAGGAGATGGAAGGGGAATCAACTTTTGAAAAGATCATGAGATCATCCGCAAAACGCAAGATGGGTAAGGGAAATGGATTTTCATTTGGGAATGGGCGAGATGACATAAAGATCAGTGGAGGATTGGAGAGCCCTAGAGAGGACCTCCAGGCCAAGGGAGAAGAGAAAGGGGGAAAGGGGGCATCCTTGACGAATTCCAACCGAAGAGGGGAAGTAGCCAGCTGGACTTCCGTTGACAAGAACAAAGAACCGGGGGGTGGAAATGCATGCAAAGATCCACCGAATAAAGTTTGGAGGGAAGTACATTTAGAGGAGGGTGTTGGAAAGGAAATCCCAATGGATGGAGTCAAAGGCCTTATGGATATCAATTTTGAGGGGAGCCACCGGACCATGGATTTGCGCTCAAAGCCACGACCAATTTCATGACATAGGATGATATTATCAGCAATGCTCCTTTCAGAGATGAAGGCAGACTAATTTTGACTAACAAGGGAGACAATGACCTTTTGGATTCGAAGGGAGAGGACATTGGCAATGAACTTGTAAACCAGGTTACAGAGGGATATGGGTCTGAAATCTTGCATGATAGACACCCCCCATCAGACTTAGGGATCAGGCAGAGGAAGGTGTGGTTAACACCATTGATTTGATTCCCCGAATGAGTTCGTCATTGATGATGTCCCAGCAAGAGGTAAAGAAGCACATGCTCAAGCCATTGGGCCCAGGAGCTTTGTTACCCTTGTGGGAGAGGACAGCAGTAGTGACTTCCTCATCGGAAGGGACGGCTGGAGGGAAGGGAGAAGGTGGTCGGGGATGAATTTATTGATCAATGAGGGATGAGAAGGAGGGGGGAGGAAGGAGGGGGGATTGAAGAGATCAAAGAAGTAAGAAGAAGCCTCAGATTTAATGTCCTCGGAGAGACAGCCAGGAGAGATCAAGCAATGAATGGATAGTCACTCCAGATACAGCAATTAAATAAATTTTTTTATAGCAATAGCTTTAGGAATCTAGGGCCATCCGGTATTTGGGAGTATTCAGCGATCATGATGGAATTGTTCCATTAGCTTTTTCAGGTCCCATTGGCAACACCCCGAAGTCAGTTTTTATTTGAGGACTTATATTTATTCAATCATCTTTGGACTCATCTTCACATTGAAGAGTTCATTTTGGTTCTAAGGTGGCTGTCTATAGACACTGGCCTTCCATGGAAGCTAGCACATTGGGAGGACATCTTATTCTTGTGGTGATCTAGATATGCAAATTCCTAAGCAGATGCTCTAGCTTTTGAAGGGGTTGGCAGAGAATTTACATATATAGGTCCATATCCTATTGTGTACTGAGTGTCTGTTGTGTAGAGGGGCTCAGGGACGGAAGTTTTGGAGCTTGACATGTATCTTTGAATACTCTTGGCTGTCTCACCAGTATACAGTTCTTTTTTGTCTTCTTGTCCAATAAATTATTGTTAATCCACTCAACTCAACTCAGCCTTATCCCAACTAAATGGGGCAATCAGCAACAACAAAATTTTGTTAATTCATCCCACCCCAAAAAAAAATCCAATATAATCTCTTCAGTCTAATTAGCAAATGAATGCTAACCAAAATACCAAACGCCTCATTGATTATAGAACATCTGTAGATAAAAAGTTTCAGAATTCATATAAAATGACTTACATCCCAGCATTCTTAGCAGCAGCAACTCCTGAGGGTGCATCTTCAAACACAAGGATCTTTTGAGGATCAACAGGACCACTCTAATCATGCAAAAAATGTTGTAAGAAGTTTTGATTTCCCATTGTTGAGATCAAGGTTTTAGCTGTTGATGTAACAATATAAACTTGAACCTCCAGGGGGAAAAAGGAAGGGGATGGGGAAAAGAAAAGGAGTGTAGCAGTTTTCAATCAACTTAACACGTGTAACATATGGTCACTGCAACAGTCACAGAGATGTGATACCTCAAATCTTTTGGCAGCAGCAAGGAGAATATCTGGAGAAGGTTTTCCTTGCTTAACTTCTGGGTCATCACCAAGAACCACATGATGCATCATTGAAAACATTTCACCATGTCTCTGAGTTTTCAATCCAAAATGCCGTACATGAGAACTGTACACATATTTTAAGGTAAAAACAACTCATTTGATTGGAAATCCACTTAGCACAAATAACTACAGTAGGAAAAGTGGAATACAATTATGCGAAATATTCTATTAGGTAAACAATAAAATCGAGGAGATCATGTACCCTGTTGCCACACACATAGGGATTCCATTCTGATGTAGATGCCTGATCAGACGGATGGCTCCTATAAACAAATAAAAATTAGAAATGAACCATGCATCAGGTAAATAGATTCCCAGTTACAAGAAAGTGTTGAATCATGAAACGGGTAATACTACTGTAGTTGTCATGGCGCCTAGACGAACCATGGCAGTCGTAGGGGGAAAAAATTAAGATGACACCAGAAAGGCACCAAGGTGTCGCCTAGGAGCCAAGGCACCAATCCAGACAAAACCGCCTGGATGCCTAGGCGATGCCTTGACAACTCTGAATACTACTGTATCAGTTTTTAAGAACCTGACTCATCAACAGAATATAGAAAAGGTTGAAGTTAAAAATGTAACACCACAATGAATCCAATCAATACAAAACAGAAAACTAGATACAAATTTGCATATAAAAAAAAAAAAAAAAAAGCCTAGAATGAGCAATGAGATGAAACTTCAAAATAAGAAGAAATTGAATGGGTGAAAAGAAACACAAATATGTTGGTTAACAACATGTGAACCCCTCATCCGATGGGATGTTCTCCTCTGCCTCCGCTTGGTACTTTGTTAGGTCATCTGGTCCTATGGTTCCTTGGCGTAACCTTATCTGGTTCAAAGGCCAAATCCCCTATCATAGTCTCACTCTCTAGAGATGCCTCTCTAATTGTCTCCCAACCCAAGCCTTCCTCACCCATTGGCATATTCCTGTTTCTCCCTCCTATTGTTTCTACCCCCACGGTTCTGAGGACATCCACCACCTCTTCTTCTCCTGCCCCTTTTCTTCCTCTGTCTGGAAATTGGTTCTCTCTAGATGTTGGCCCTACAGTAGACCTATTCTTACCTTTGACAAAGAATGGATTTGGATTGACATGACCTTTTCGGGCCCCTACATCTGTGACACCATTGGGAAGCTGGCCTTGTTATACCCGAACTCTAAAACTTCCTATTTAATGTTCTGGTGCGACGCCGGAGGACACCAGTACCAGTGAGCCCTGGGTTGTATCCGTCTTTTGCCGAGGAAGGAAGGGCGACCCCACTTGCACCTACTACCCATGCTTAAGTAATTGGAAGGGATTCCGGACCCGAAGGGAAAGGTCAGTTGAACCTCACACACACTAGAAACCCTGGAGAAGCCCCCACTCAAACAGAGGAGAAATCGCCATACAAAGTGACCAGTTCAGCCTTCACCGGCTGATGGTCACCGGTGGATCATCCACCGGTGAACACCCTCCGGTGAGAATACTGGCCGAAAATGAGTTAATTTGCCGTGAGACCCGGATCTTCGCACCCGTGCACATCAAACCACCCCCAATAGTTGGTACAACCTTTTGGGGAATAGATAAACGTATCCGGACACCCTAAGGTGGGCCCGTTAGTGCCGAATAACGGAATAACCCGGTATTGGGTAAAAACCCATTAATTCCCCAAACAGCCCTTAGTGGGACTTAAGTGGCTATAAATAGGGCTCTTACCATACATTTCTTCTCCTAACAAAATAAAAAGAAGGAAAGAGAAAAAGAAGAAGAAGAAGAAGAAGGAGAAGGAGAGGAAGGAAGGAGGAAGGCTAGGGCTCCATTCTTGAGGTAAGCCCATATGCTCATCTCTCCACATACACATAAATCTCTATCTATCTCTCTCTCCTTCCCATTTCACTCTTTATTGGGAGTAATGGAGACCCAACCAAATGCCACCGACCCAACCATAAATACTACATAATGGGAGAGGGAAATTAGAGTAAGAGACTTACATTGGCAAGGTTATTTACTCAACCTTGGGTCTAAGGGCAAATCCCTATGAAATCCCTACCCAAAACCCTAGGATATGGGAATTTGAACAAATCCTCTATGACCTAACATCCTAACCTAATCCTAAGTTGGGGAAAATGAAATTAAACCTAGGTATGGTGTGTGAGAGTGATCTCATGAACCATTAATGACCATTCCATGAGATCAACCTAAGTCTTCCCCAATGTATCCTAACCTAGACTTGTGTATTGAGGAAATTGGGTGTATCTTGAAATCTATGTTGATCCACTCACTAATTTCACTAAACCTAAGCTAAGTGAAGTGTGTGAGGATACCCTACATGAAAAACCAACCCTAAAATCACAAAACCCAATTTGTAAATTATACAAAAGAAGGAGAAAAGGGGAATGGAGTTGGAAAATGACACCCCACTGAAAAATACGTATTTCCACCACCATACATAGGGGCCACAGGGCCAATAGGGCTGATCTGGGCAAGAAAACCCCAATTTTACCTTCACCAACGGATGGTCACCGGCTAGCCGGTGAAGGCAGGAACCATCCACCGGTGAAAATATTGCAGGATGTGCATTACATTTGGATTCATCCACCGGTGAACTCACCGACGGATGAGCATCCACCGGTGAGCATCCACCAGTGAACCAGTTTAAAGTTAATTTTTAATCCTTTTAATTGGGGCACAAGTCTTAGTGTCTCACTCCTCTATAAATAACCGAATAACCTAAAAACATTATGTATCCTAGGAATGGAACCAAGAAGTGATGGGGACACGCAACACGAAACCATCAACTATCTACCGCCATCTAGAACACGAGGTGAGGGGATTTTGTGTGTTTTTATGGAATGCTTGCATCATAATGCATATGTGAATGAATTTTATCATTTTGCATATTATTATATTATTCCTTATATATGGTGTTGATGTGGCATGAAAATGTGAATTATGATTGTGCATGTGTGCGTGTGTGTGTGTGATTGGGGTGCAGGGCGGCCAACTGTTGGTGCCGACGGCACTGCATGCTCAGGGTGTGTGTGTGTGTCTGTGTGTGACTAGGGTGCAGGGTGGCCAATGGTTGGTGCCGGCGGCACTGCATGCTCAGGGTGAGCGTGTGTGTGTGACTGGGGTGTAGGGTGGCCAATGGTTGGTGCCGGCAGCACTGCATGCTCAAGGTGTGTGTGAGTGTGATTGAATTGTGTTGTGGCACATTAGAATGCATTAGGCTAGGATAACCACCCTGGTGCTACAACCCTTGCCAATAAGGGTTTACGTATTGGCTAATCCTCTCATCCGACGGTCCGTGGTTGGGGACGATTTCCGGTGACTAAGGTGCGAAGATGCTAGCATCGTGACAGACCCTCACGCGATGTTTGATTCGGTGATGGGTATACCCTACATGCGATGTTGGATTCGATGTAGTGGTATTATGGGAGGGTTATTAATAGGAGTTTGTCGGGTAACGATGTGGTTCCGGAACCGGCACGCTCCTGACTCACAACTAGCTAGTATCCCTGGGGACTGATAACGTACATTCATGACTGGGGATAATACCTACGTTGCAGTAGCACTTATACCCCCTTTGGACTTAGAAATTGTTGCTTAGAATTGTTTGATAATAAATGGATCATGTCATTGCACTCACATAATTGCATTCATATTGATGTGGTCGGGCATGAATATTCATACTGTTGCATTTTCTTGGATTGTCATGATTGCTTGTGTGTGTTACCCTCACTGGGCTTCGTGGAAGCTCACCCCCTGTTGTTGCCCCTTTTTAGATGTTGATTCAGGAAATCCTTTGGAAACTATAATCGAGGTCCCAGCTCGCTACGGAGGCGTCCTCTGGGATGAGAAGCTGGTTGCGCACGAGGATGGATGCGTGTGCGATGATTGTGCATTTGGAGGACTCTGAGGATGGGAGTATCATCTTCTATTTTTGATTCTTTTTGTACTTAACAGATGTAGCCCTATGGGGGCATAATTGTAATTATGATTAAGATGTGAAAACATTCTTTTGTGTAAATATGGTAAATATCAATAGAAATCACCAGTTGATATATATTTTGTTTATATTATAAGTATGTGATTTTAGAATTCATTTCATAATCTTATGAACTTAAAGTACTAAATCGTGGATCCTGGATGGATGGTGGACACGTGTGCGTGTCCATGTCGCCAGCCTTCAGGTGAGTGGAGGCGGGGTGTGACAACGAGTGGTATCAGAGCGCGATTTTAAGTCATAAACTTATGAAATGTTAGGACTACTGGTGATTAGGTTATAAATAAAAGCTTAAAGATGAGTACATAAATCATAGTTCATACGTAGGAGACAAGTTGAAGATAGAAGCCGATAACACTGATAATTTCATTAATAACAAATTCATCTTACAACTTTGAGAGAGGAGAATACAAGACTTAACTAGGAGCAAATTACATAGACGATAACTACCTGTTGAATAACTCTCAAGTTAACAACACTAATGGCACAAATAAAACATAATAGGATCACAATCCTAAGAACAAGATTGAAAGATAGGAGGACCTAGGAAAAACTACTGCTGGGGTGGATCACTGGGTGGTACCGAAGAAACAGGAGTAGTATCTGTTAGCCCAAAGTAAGTGTCCCACCTACAGGTCCATACCTCTAGATGACTGACCCTATCATCAATGCTATCCAGACGGGTATTCAGACCCCGAAAACCTGTTTCCATAGCTTGCATCACCGGATCTCAACCTACTGCATTACTTGGTGCAGTCGAAGAAGAAGCGCCACCGGCATATTGAGATGAAGTGTAAGGAGGTGGGGTAGTTACCCTACGGCCTTGACGCAATGGAGGTCCATCATCTTCACTATCCTCCCCATCTTCCTCGCTCTCCTCGGCCTCCTCGTCGTTTTCCATATCCATATCCTGGTCACCTCCTATAGGGACCGTTACTGGCACCCCCTCAGCATCACTACCATCATTAGGGTCAACCTTCATCTTGACTAAGGAGTGTAAATCGAAAGGATACCTCTTGGCTCCATCTATAGGCTCGTCAGCATAGGGGACCCCAAAGTGTACAAAAATACTAGTAAGGAGATTTCCGTAAAGTAAATTTCCATCCTTTGGGTACTTGGCCCGATATGCCATATGTCGCATCAAAAGGTATGGGAGGTGATCTGGAGACCCACATACAAGCATAGGGTAACATAGGCCTGGAGAAGAGAAACTTCATTGAAATGACCTCCAGTTGGTAATATGTTTAACTGAACTACCCTACAAAGCACCTTGAGCGTGGTCCTGAAGCGACTGAACCTAGCCCATCCACTAGTGGTTCCAGTCAACTGCCGACACATCTCATATAAACTATCTTGGGGCAGGAAGGCTCCCCTTCTAGTCTTGGGAGCACAATATACACTCTCCCCGACGCTTGAAATCCCAGTAATAGCACCAAACTCGGCTGTGTTGAAGGAGAGGTCAACTCCCATAACTCGGCTTGTGAGACGATAATCATTCTCCCCTACTTCCTCGCCCCTCAGATTGCAAAAGAACATTTGGACCAAGCGAGGATAACATTTGTCCCCCAGGTCTAACAGCGGTGACCAACCCAGTGGCTGGAACCGCCTCGCTATACCAAAGGAAGGCATCTGACCATGCAATATTCCCTTCCCGGAATCTACAAGTTTACTTCCAAACACCCCCCATTTCTGCGCACTCTCCGCAGAGCTAAACCAAAATCTGTCAATTTAGGTTCTGGAGGAGCTAGAATCTGCCTCGCAGCATTTCAACTACGTGTGTCTCTTCTAGAACTCATGACCTGCATACAAACACAACAAGTATACATATCCAACTAAGTGTATACAAAAGGAAAGGCATATTTGGAAAGAATGCAAGAAATTTCACATAAATCACTAGTTAGGGTTTCACAGAGAAGAAAATTTGGGGAAAATGGAAAATCTAGCAAAAATGGGAGGAAAACCTTACCTCTTGAGCGAAATGTGGCGTGGATTGGCGGCAAAAATCACCGGACGATGTTCGTCCAACCTTGGGAGAGCTCTCCGGTCGTTCTTGGCAAGAAAAGGAAGAGGTAATGGTGAAAATGAGAGTTCTCGGCCAACCCTTTCAAAAGACAGTAAAAGTGTTCACCGGCTGGCCGGTGAAACAATTACCATCCACCGGTGAGCATCCACCGGTGAACACTTTAAGTGATTTTCAGACATTGCGGATCCATCCACCGGTGATGATCATCCACCAGATCATCCACCGGTAAGAATCCACCGGTGAAGGTAAAAAGGTGAGAATTTCTTTTCTTTTCTTTATATGTGTTTGTCCATTTTACATATTTTCCTTCCCTCAATGGGTGGATACGGAGGATGTGGGTGTCTGAACCTAGTACATATAAAGACTTGAATATGCATGCTCAGTTGTACTAAGTTGCCTATGTTACCTCTTATACAGGTAGGTTCACATGGCTCCTAGAAAATCAAGAACACAAGTGGGACGGCCGCCTAAACGGCCACGCCGTACTACTACATCTGCTATGGGTCGGCCACCGACTTTGGAACCAAGTAGAGAAGAGGTGCCCGATACCACAGCACAAGCAGCTCCTCCTGCCCCACCTATACTTTCCACCCAGGATGTAGTGTCAATTATGGGCAACATGTTGCAATGATTACAACAGCAACAAAATGTGATGATGCAAGGGTTGCAACAGCAGCAACTGGAGTTTATGACGGGTCTAAATGCACAGATCAATGCTGTGTTTCAGACTCGGGAGGCACAGGCTGTTCCACCACAGACACAGCCAGTACCTAACGTTGCTCCTACCACTATTCTCCAGGCACAGCAAGTCCCAGCCCCAATGGCTCACCACAACCCACCCAGAGGGCTCCAATGTACATTATGCCCCACGACCTGATGTACCACTAACACAGGGGCAAATGACGCCACAGAGCCAAGTCATACTGCCTATACCGATGGACAACGTGAAAGTGATGGAAACGTTCCAGAAGTTTAGGCCTCCCTACTTTGGTGGGATTGCGCAGGATCCTTTGGCACCCACCAAATGGGTAGAGGGAATGAAAAAGGCATTTAAGGCAATGACCCTCACTGAAGAACAGAAACTGATGTGTGCCGACTACCAACTACAAAATGAGGCAAATGCATGGTGGAAGTCCACTGAACCCATCCTAGTGGCCCTATAGCCTAACCTCACATGGGAACACTTTAAAGTGGCGTTCTACAACTACTTCCCAGACAGTGTGAGGGAGAGGAAGGAAACAGAGTTCATGGAGTTGAAACAAGGGTCCAACTCTGTATTGGAATATCAACAAGATTTTGAGAAGTTCTTCTTCGCACCTGAGCATTTGAAGGGGGATCAGGCAAAGGCGAAGAGATTTGAGAAAGGGTTAAGACCCGCTATAGGGGCTGTGTTAATGGCTCAGTACCTCCACAGAAATGCCCAGGTGGTTCAGGCTGCCAAATCCATTGAGGATAAACAAAGAGAGAACTATCATGCCATCCAAGGGAAGAGGACAGTGCCACCTAGCAGGTTTGGTAAGGAGACATATTCTAGTGCAGCCTCAGGTCAATATAGAA
Source organism: Macadamia integrifolia (assembly GCF_013358625.1). NCBI lineage: Eukaryota > Viridiplantae > Streptophyta > Magnoliopsida > Proteales > Proteaceae > Macadamia > Macadamia integrifolia. Next base: position 35,669,528 of record NC_056560.1, on the reverse strand, counting down.
TACCAGAAAGAGGATAAGCACCACCACCACCTAGACCCATAGTAGCATAGTCTCAGACGGTCCCCTTAAGGTGTTTTGTCTGTCAGCAAACGGGTTACTTTGCAAAGAATTGCTCACAGAGGAGACCGGGTGACCCCTATGTAGGACCAACCAGATCAGTGCAGCCATTATCCGCCTCCCATCCGGCTCAGGCACCACAGGGAGCTAGACTGCAAGGGAAAGTGTTTGAACTGACTACTGAGGAAGCGGAGGCATCGCCTGGAGTGGTCACAGGTACCTTGTTGATATCGATGACCCCTACATATGTTTTGTTAGATACTGGTGCATCACATTCATTTGTATCCCCCACTTTTGCCGCTAAGATGAATATCAAGCCAAAAAATGTTAACACACAAGTTAGTAGTTAGCACACCGACTGGGAGTGAGGTAGGATTAGAGGAGATTTATGAGCCGTGTCCTATTCAAGTCTGTGGACGGGACATGATTGCCCATTTGATTAAATTAGAGATGCGTGACTTCGATGTTGTCTTAGGTATGGGTTGGTTATCCGCCTATAGGGCATGTGTTTTATGTGCTGAGAAGAAAATTGTATTCAAACTTCGAGAAGGAGGTGAGTTTGTTTACAAAGGGAGAAAAGTCAAAAAGTCTAAGAGACTAGTGATATCTACACTTGAAGTGAGAAGATTACTAGAGCAAGGATGTGAGGCTCATTTGGCATCTATGATTGACACAGCTAAGGAAAGCAAGTCGGTAGAGGAAATAGAAGTAGTGGGAGAATTCTCAGACATCTTTCCTGACGACTTACCTGGACTACCCTCGGACCGAGAGACTGAATTCACTATTGATCTAATCCCTGGGGCAGCACCTATATCAAAAGCTCCATATAGGATGGCACTTTCAGAACTGAAGGAGTTGAAGGAACAATTACAAGATTTATTGGAGAAAGGGTTCATTCGACATAGTGTGTCCCCATGGGGAGCACCGGTACTCTTTGTTAGGAAGAAGGATGGGAGTATGAGAATGTGCATAGACTACAAGGAACTCAATAAGCTAACTATCAAGAATAGGTATCCGTTGCCTAGAATCGATGATCTCTTTGATCAATTGCAAGGTGCAACCACATTCTCCAAAATTGACCTTAGATCTGGTTATCATCAACTCAAGATCAGAGAGGGTGACATCAGGAACACAGCTTTCAGGACCCGTTATGGACACTATGAGTTCCTAGTTATGCCATTTGGACTAACCAATGCCCCTGCAGTGTTCATGGAGTTGATGAATAGAGTATTCCACGATATGTTAGACAACTTTGTCATCGTGTTCATTGACGACATTTTGATCTATTCAAAGAGCCGGGAGGAACATGCTACCCACTTGAGATTTTCCCATCAGAGATTGAGAGAGAAGCAGTTGTATGCAAAATTCAGTAAATGTGAGTTTTGGCTTACACAAGTGCATTTCTTAGGGCATGTTGTCTCAGAGAAGGACATTGAAGTTGATCCTGGAAAGGTAAAGGCTGTGGTAGAATGGGAGGCACCTAAGAATGTGGGTGAAATTCGTAGTTTCCTAGGGATAGCAGGGTACTACAGAAGGTTCATTGAAAATTTCTCACGCATTTTTGGACCTATGACTCGACTAACACGGAAGGGAGTGAAATTTGAATGGTCTAAGGAATGTGAAGAAAGTTTCCAGGAATTGAAGCGGAAATTAATAACAGCTCCAGTACTCACTATTCCAGTAGGCAACACTGGAATGGTAGTATATAGTGATGCATCCAAGTTGGGCTTAGGCTGTGTGTTGATGCAAAATGGCAAGGTTGTAGCATATGCATCTCGATAGCTAAAGGACTATGAAAAGAATACTTTTTCACCCAAAAGGAGCTGAATATGAGACAAAGAAGATGGTTGGAACTGATGAAGGATTATGACTGCACCATCCATTACCATCCGGGGAAGGCCAACGTAGTGGCTGATGCATTGAGCAGGAAGTCTCAGACTCTATCCCTAGCAGCCTTGACTATGAATGAACAGTTGATTGAGGAAGCTAGAAGAATGGATTTGGAACTACTAACGAATGAGGCGACAGTGACCTTGGCCTCACTTATGATACAACCATCGTTAGTGGAGAAAATCCAAGTCTCCCAAGTACTAGATGAGGATCTTCAGAAAATAGTAAGCTATATCAAAGAAGGAAGACAAAAAGATTTAAATTTCAAGTTGACTGAAGATGGGGTCCTCAAGTTCAAAGATAGACTTTGCGTACCAAAGGATGAAGAGATGAGGGAATTAATATTGAAAGAAGCTCACAGTTCACCCTACTCCATCCATCCAGGTAGTACAAAAATGTACAAGGATTTGAAGAAGTCCTATTGGTGGTGTGGCATGAAAACTGATGTAGCCACCCATGTAGCCAGATCCTTGAATTGTCAACAGATCAAAGCAGAAAGGCAAAGGCCACATGGCTTATTACAACCCCTACCCGTACCAGAATGGAAATGGGAAAACATTACCATGGATTGTCACAGGACTGCCACGTACTCAGAAAGGGAATGACGCCATCTGGGTAATTGTAGACCGACTGACCAAGGTGGCCCACTTCATCCCTATGAAGATTACTTACTCCATAGAAAAGTTGGTTCAACTGTATGTTGACAATATTGTCCGATTACACGGGGTACCAGCAAGCATTGTCTCTGACCGCGATGCCAGATTCACCTCCAACTTTTGGAAATGTCTACAGACAGCAATGGGGACACAACCGAATTTCAACACGGCATTCCATCCACAGACAGATGGGCAGTCAAAGAGGACTATACAGACCCTAGGGGATATGTTGCGGGCTTGTGTATTGGATATGAGCTATAGCTGGGATGAGCACTTGTCACTCATAGAGTTCTACAACAATAGCTACCAGGCTACTATAGGCATGGCACCTTATGAAGCCCAATATGGTAAGAAATGCAGAACGCCTTTGTATTGGGATGAAGTTGGAGAAAGGAGGATCCTAGGCCGGAACTGATCCAAGCCACTTGTGAGAAAGTGGATGTAATCATGGAGAGAATTAAGGCGGCTCAATCAAGACAGAAAAACTATACGGATGTCAGACGGAAGCACCTAGAGTTTAAGGTGGGCGATAAAATTTTTCTAAGAGTATCCCCAATGAGAGGAGTGAAGAGGTTTGGCAAGAAGGGAAAGCTAAGTCCTCGATACATGGGACCTTATGAAATATTGGGTCGAGTCGGAACAATAGCTTACCGGGTCGCTATGCCACCCGAATTAAAAGGAGCTCATAATGTGTTTCATGTTTCCATGCTCAAGAAGTACGTTCCCGATCCAATTCATATTTTGACACATGTACCCTTGGAACTTGACGCTGATTGGAAGTATGTAGAACAACCAGAAGAAATCATTGACCGGAGAGACCACATTCTCCGCAATCGGACTATTTCTTATGTACTAGTCAAGTGGAGGAATCACTCCAGACAAGAAGCGTCTTGGGAACGTGAGGAAATGAAGAAGAAATATCCTCAGTTGTTTGGATCGCCAGGTGCGTCAAATTTCGGGGACGAAATTTCTTGTTAGGAGGGGGGAATGTTATACACGAACCCTAAAACTTCCTATTTAATGTTCAGGTGCAACGCCGGAGGACACCAGTACCAGTGAGCCCTGGGTTGCATCCGTCTTTTGCCGAGGAAGGAAGGGCGACCCACTTGCACCTGCTACCCATGCTTAAGTAATTGGAAGGGATTCCGGACCCGAAGG
>NC_056560.1:35647621-35664278 GCF_013358625.1 Macadamia integrifolia | reverse complement strand
GTAAATAAAACCTGGTCAATGCTAAAAACATCACAAACTCAACAAGCTTAGCTAACTATTTCAAAGTATTATTTACAGCCATGGTTTTAAGTATCGGTGCGTATCGTGCCGTATCGGCCGATACGTATCCGTATCGGCACGATACATACCGATACGCTACGGGGAATTTTGGGCCTCTTTTTGTGTATCGGCGTATCATACGTATCGTATCGTATCGTGCCGTACCGTATCGGTACCCATACGTACGATACTCTACGATACGAACTTTTGAAAATCTGAAAATTCTCGAGAGTATCGGTACGTATCGAAGGTATAGTGTAGTATCGAGCCGTATCGGTACGATACGATATGGCTACTTAAGTGTGAATTTTTTGTTGTTTGAAACAAACACTTCACACTCTCACCAACAGTTTTCTAGATTTTTTATATGTTATGTAAAAACAAGTATTCTACAACTTCAATGGAAATATTTTATTTTTCTCAAATTTTTTTTTATTTTTTTATTCCAAAATTAATTTTTTTAAAAAAATCCCCCAAATTTTTTTATTTTTTTAGAAAATTTAGTTCATTCAACTCTTAAAAATAATGTCATAACTTATAATTACTAAATACATGATTTCAAATGAAACCCACATTTTTTCCCAAAAAAAGTGAGGGTTTCAATTTTTTTTTTTATTTCTCAGATCTACTCAAATATATTGGTCCACATTTTGTTGATTTTTTATATGTTCTTTAAAAACATTTAATCTACAACTTCTATAAAAAAAATTTAATTTTTCTACAATGAATGGGAGACCCACTACCATAAATATTTCGACTAGGGTAAATATTGTGCCTATATTCGACAAGTGCAGAATATCATCATAGTTGCTCCTATTGAAGAAGAAGGTCCTAGCCAAGGATTTGAACCACCACGACACTCTTCACGGCACACATCACAGTGGCAATGGCAATGAGGAAAGAAAAAACTGTAAGAAACTCAAACCTCATCATTTTGAACATTTTCAACTCAATATATTTGTCTATCAATACGATACCCTCTACTTAAGTATTTATGCATTCTACATGTTATATATAGTCTTTTTTAACTATTTTTTTATGCAAAAGTGTATAAAAATGTGTCCCCTATCCACTTATGTGCGTATCTTAGCGTATCTCCGATACGATACGATACCCGCCGATACGTATCTTAATTTTGACCGACCGATACGGCGACCGATACTGATACTTTAATCCTTGTTTACAGCACATTAATAGGTTTCTTAGGCCTGATAATTTACCTTGAGTGTAACAGAAACCATAGTCAGATCATCGACAAGTCAGTTGTACAGTCATTTCGGCACCCCGACCAACTCAATTACTAGTCAATCAGTAACAGCAAGTCACCTAGAGTCAGCTAGTCAATGACTTGAACCAGGTGGACCACTGGTTAACTTGGACAACTTTTGTTTTATGAGACACTTGACATAGTCAACTTTATTGTCTATGAAGTTATTAAGTGATATAGAGTTTAAACACATAATGTATTGAACTTTATTTTTCTCAGGTTTTTCCTTTTCCTTTGATTCCTTGTGAATTGGAAAGACAATATATTGAACAGGAATCTATCCTTAATTCTGTTTTTCTCTTGGTTTGTTATAATATGACCTTGGGCCACTAAAACATATGGTTGACTGGTTGTTAGCTACTGCTTTCACTTTCCTTTCTAGCATTCATTACTTCAGTGCACTTCTTTTGTGTGTGTATGTGTGTTTCATATCATATATCAGATGTTCTATGGCGTACTTCAGCTTTTATGGGAATTATCCTGTGATACCATACCACCACTTATTTTAGAAAGAGTATTTATCACCTTGGGGGGTCATTGACTAGTCATCACTTAGTCATTTACTGGATGATAACTTTCCTTCAGAGACACAAAAGCCTGGCAATGCCTTGCTGATTTGAAACCTTGATTCTCCATGAGTAAAGAGACTGCACAATTCTTCATAATCATTCCTCATTATCTATATGCTCTTAGCAAGTGATCATTTCCAGTTTACAAAGTGTAGTAATAATGGATTTTAGGGTGCTTTATGGTTGTTACCAAACAGGCCCTTTAGGGTTTTAATTCATTATAAATAAAGAGGGTCTGTCAAGTTAGACAGAAGTCATAATTTTCCCCCAAACCAACATGGTATTAGAGCAGGTCAGAGACCAAAACCTTAAATCCCTCCCTCTTCTACCCTAAACTCCACCGCTGTCCCTTCATTGCACCTCACTATGTCACCTACCACCATCGCCTAAGTCCTCCACCGCCTCCTCTCTCTCACGCGCCTCTCCTTCTCCCCTTCTCTCAGTTCCACCCTCTCTCTCTCTCACGACCCTCGCCTTCCCTCTCTCTCACGCCTTTTTTCTCTCACCCCTCCCTCTCTCTCTCTCTCTCGCTAGCTTCTCTCTTCTCTTTTTAAGGGTTTCTCCCTTTTTCTTTTGGTTCTCTTAGGGTTTTACCCTCAATGGTGAGTTTCTTCCCACCGGGGGTCTTCTCTGCGGTATAAACCCTAATTTTTTGCCCAGGTCCGTATGACAAACTAGATCTGGAAGGTTGAAGACCCATATCCTTATGCTTGGCTAGATCTAAACGATTCAAATTATTGCTCTTGGGATCAGCACCCATGGCATCTGAAAATTCTAGCACATCAGTTCTCTTGGATGGGGGGAATCGTGCCTCCAATGGCGACTACCCTTCTTTCTCTACTAGCTCCATCAAGTTGGATGGGAGCAATTACCTAATGTGGTCTCATTCCTACTACCAGTCTACTGCTGATCGAGGTTATGCCGGCTACCTTATAGGTACTACTGCTCGCTCTATTACTGTTGGGACCCTCAAGGATGAATGGGATGCTGCCAACTATCTGGTAATGTCCTATTCATCAATTCTATGACCCCATCAATTCCTAGGGGCTACTTATTGCTTGATATTGCTGCCCTTATCTAGAAAGTCGTGAATATTCTCAAGTGGGCACTAGTGCTCAGTGCTTTGAGCTGAGAAAAAAGCTTCATAGGACTACTCAGAAAGAGCTCATTGTGTCTCAATATTATTCAAAACCGTGTGGTATGCGGCATGAGATTGATTATTATGAGACACATCAGCCTACCTATGCTACTAATGTTGTAAGTTTCAAGAAGCGTGAGGAGATGCTACGGGTCTATTATTTCCTAGCAGATTTGAACATGGAATGTGATCAGATCCGAGCTAATATGCTAAAACGTGATCCTTTTCCTACTTTTGAGCAGACCTACTCTCTGATTCAGGATGAAGAGAGTCGTCGAACTGAAATGCTCCAAACTATCCCAAATGATCGCTCCACCCTACACTCTGCACAGGGTTCCATTGGTCAACCTGCTGATAATGTTGCACGGAGCAATCTCCTTCCTCCAGTGACAAGCCAGTTGTCAACTGTGACTATTGTGGTAAGGAGAGACAGACTAGGAAGACCTGTTGGAAGCTCAATGGGAGGCCCACCAATACTCGTGAGCATAACATTGGTCGTGGAAAGTCCTCATAGTCTCAATCAAATCAGTCTAAGGCAGCCGCCAACACTGATTGCTCTGGTACTACCATGGTTCAAAATCTCGCCGCGATCTCAATCTTGCAAATTTTGGGTTTTTTTTTTTTTACCGAGTCAAGATGTGCTACGAATTACAAAAAGGTAATCATATCGGTCGAAATTTCGGTATCTCGGCCGAAATTTTGGTACATTTCGGATAGATGCCGAAATGATACCAACCAAGGCTTATAAATACTCTATCTCGTTGGGGGGAGTTAAAATTTTGACTCCAACTCGACCCTCAAGGCAAAATTTCGGCTCCTTGCATTTGAACACAAAATCACTCCATTGTCCACTAATTTGCCACATCATCACATCTATTGCCTTGAAAATCACTCAAAGTTGAAGTTCTACACCCTTTAAGCTTTGAGAAGGTAAACCACTTTCCCCAAAACCTTTTTTTTTTTTTTTTTAAATAGTAACATACATACATGTTGGATAGGGATAGAATTTTTTATATGTTAGACACTAGAGGCCGATCTATAACCTCACAAAAATAATTTTTTTTTTTTGTTCATAAATATTTTTTTTATTTTTTAGGTTTAAAAAAAATGCATTTTCCATCAACATAAAATGTATTTTTTTTTTATTTTCTATCATACTGAGCGTGAAATCTAGCCAAGCCGTCATAGTTCTTTCCAATAGATAGTCATTATGATTAGTGTTGTATAACCAATATTTTTGGGACTTGGGATATTGCCATTTGGGACTTTGAGATTTAAGAGTAAGACACTCTTACTCAGTGGATGACTTCAGTTGGGAGTTGCATAGTATATTACTCTAGTACTCTAAATATTAGTTAATTAATGTTGAGGTACGTTTTGATCATGGCTTAGATGCATTATTTACTTGTTTTACTATCATATTATATCTTGTTCTAGCAATATTTCATAAAATCTCCAGAACAGTTCGACGGTTGCTGCCAAACAAGGGTGCAACTCTAAAACACTGTCACGTTCTAATATTTTTGTAAATTTAAGTTCTAAGCATGTTTAATAAGCTTACAATAAGCTCCCCACCAAGTTTCAAGTCATAATATGGCCGTTTGACCACCAAAATAGTCAACCGAGTCAAAAAAAAATTCACCTAACTTGCCGAGATCTCTCAGAGATTTCGGTATTTCGGTGGTTTTGAAGCCACCGAAGCTAAACGAGATTTCGAACCTTAGGTATTACAAGGTCCTCCTCCAATGATGAGATGGCTATGCTCATCGTATGATGACTCAATTAGGATCCTCCTCTATTGCTGCTACTTCCTCTCTGCCAACCACCTCTGCGCTCTACCTCCCACTCTGCTCAGTCAAGTAATGCCTTTGGTGGTCATTGTGCATAGATAATTGACTCTAAGGCTACCAATCACATGACCGGGTCACCCAATTCTTTTCTACATACTATCCTTCCTCAAGTAAAACCAAGTTCGAGTTGTTGATGGTTCTCTATTTCCCATTGTTGTGATGGGCTCTATTAAGTACTCACCTCATTGTCACTTTCCTCTAATTTACATGTTCCTCACTTTGCTACTAATTTGTTGCCAATTGGTAGTTTTACTAAAGATCTAAACTATAAAGTCACCTTATTGTGTGTTTCATGACTTGGTGACAGGGGCAACGATTGGCAGTGATAGAATGAGTAGTGGTCTTCATTACCTAGACCGTGGATCCACACAAGCTCATCATTAAGGTTCGAAATCTCGGCAAGATCTCGACGAGTTGGATAAATTTTTTTTTACTCGGTTGACTATTTCGGTGGTCAAGCGACCATATTATAACCTGAAACTTGGTGGATAGTTTGTTTTAAGCTTAATAAATATGCTTAGAACTTTAATTTGCAAAAATATTAAAACATGACAGTGTTTTAGAGTTGCGCCTTTGTTTGGTAGCAACCGTCGAACTGTTTTGGAGATTTTTTAACTGCTTTATTGCTAGAACAAGGTATAATATGATAGTAAAATAATTAAATAATGCATCTAAGCCATGATCAAAACATACCTCAACATTAATTAACTAATATTTATAGTACTAGAGTAATATACTATACAACTCCCTAACTCCCAAGTCCCAACTAAAGTCATCCACTGAGTGTCTTACTTTTAAATTTCAAAGTCTCAAATGGCAATATCCCAAGTCCCAAACATATTAGTTATACAACACTAATCATAATACTGTCTATTGGAAAGAAGTACGATGGCATGGTTGGATTCCACGCCCAGTACGATGGAGTCGACGTGCATTTTCCTCCCTTGTAATCCTTCTCGGTTCGAACCTTTCTTAGTCCAACTGATGTTCTAGGCCACGCCCTATTGCAGGTTACTCCGTAGTTTCGGTTCTCTGGTGACAGAGAAAGAACCTTTGAGCGATGGGTTCTCAGGCCAAGGAGTGGCTGTATTATACCCTGTAACGGCTCAGGTTGATCTGTCTCTGAGACCTTGAACTCCGGGGGTCCTGATCGGCCTCGACTAGGCATCTGTTGATCTAATTAAGTTTCACCGACGGGATATGCTGCTCGGATTTGGATTACTGCCTTCCCTACGGTATGTCTCTTTCCCGACGATCTACTTCTTCCCGAAGTTCTTCTTCGTCCTCTTCTACTTCCCCTTCTTCTTCCCGGTCCTCATCCTTTTCTTCCATAGAGTCCCTCTATGAATTTGATTACCTTCCTGAGGATCAACTTATACCGTCAACCCCTTCTCCTCTTCTGAACCCTTATACTGTCTTCCCAAAGAAGACTTCTTCTTCTGCTACCTGGAAAACCCTTTTGGCCCCTAGGAAGAAAACCCCTCCGGTTAAGGAACTTGTTCAGGCTTCCCGATGTGAGTTATATCACATCCCTGCCACTGATAAAGAACAACTGTTCACTTTGGAGATCCCAACCTCTCTCATCCCTGATTGGCAAAACCAGGGATATACCCATCTCCACTTAGGCGCAATTAAGTTTGCCCTTACTTTCCATGGCAGGAAAGGCCTTCCCGTGGTCTCCCGTATTGCTCTCCTTGACAGTCGTTTTCTCCGGTATGAACACGCTGTCTGTTCTACTATCCAGACCACTTTGAACGCAGGAACCGTCTTCCTTACCCTGTACCCTAACTTTAATGTTCCCCTAGCAGATCCCCTTCTCCCTACCGCGTTAAAATTCCAGATTCAAATCTCTGGTTCTCCCCTTGCCCCTACAGCCTTAGCAGGTACTCTCCACTATCAAATGGCTTATCGGTTACAAAACCATGCCTTTGATTTGTCCACAGGACATTCTGAGGATGCCTTATTCCTCTCAGTGGATTCTGACCATGTTCGTAGCCTTACCCATGTCCCAAGACAAATTTCTCGAGATGAACTTCTTCGTCTCATTCCCTCTTCTTGGGTTACGGCCTATGAACAGCAGATGGCCTCCCAGCAACCTGCTCCGGTGGAACCCCTCCAGTCTACAGATCCACAGTACATCCGTCACCCTTCTGGTGAAATTGAAATCAGGTTTCCTCCTCCACAACCATTACCGACCCCTTTTCCGACTCAGTTTCAGGGCATGATTCAACAAGATAAGATTCCAATCAAATCTTTTGATGCTCAAGGCAACCCTGTTTACTATTTCTCCGATCCGGTCTCAGGTCATAAATACTTTGACCTATGCGACTGTGATGATTGTCTCCAGGACTCTGATGATGAAGAGATCTATCGCCCTAAAAGAAAGTCCTCCCAGACTATTCTCAGGGAACGATATGAGTCAGGAGATACCACAGTTGGCCCCTTAAGTACAGAAGCCCGGTATCCTTTTATGGTCAAATATGGAAACCCTCTTTCGGAACCACCCTATGTTTCACCTCTGGTCTGTAAACCTCCTTCACCACCCAAACCACCGTCTCCTATGGTTCCCCCTTGTTGTATGTATACTCCAGGATCCTCTTCTTCTTCTCCTGTGAAGAACTTTCCTGGTCCTACAGACTATGGTCCTGATTCTCATGGTATCCGTCATGTTTGGAAAGTCAAACCACCAATTCTCCCTTCTGGACAACCAAAAGAGATCTCCCCAGCTGAAGCAGCTCTTAATTGGCAAAATGAAAATGCCATAGTCCAAAACCAGTACTTGGAACGTATTCTTGCTACTACCCAGCACACCCATAGTACTGTTGGCCGGCATACTCAGTTAATTCAATCCCTGAAAACTGAGATGGATCAAGTCCATATGGAACTTGCTGGTATTGCTTCCTCGACTACTGATACAGCTCAGGCCTTTGCTCTTATAGGTCAAAAAGAGAAACATCTGAGGTTTCTTGAAGCACAGCTTCATAGTCTTCAACAGGCTCCACCTCAGGCAGCAACATCCAGTCGACAGCAACCTCTTCCATTGACAGTTCCCAGTCTGACTCCTCAAGATCCTTTTGCCATGTACACTATCCCGGCTCCCCCGGTGACTTCTCAAAGATCTTTTCCCCTTGAAGAATTGAAAGCCTTACAACGACAGCAAAGAAATCTGAACCCCAGGCAACAGCAACAGAAACAGAAAAACCCAACCTTGGAAAGACCCTCTCCCCCACAATTCCAACCCTATCCTATGGCTGTTTCTTACCCTGCACCCACACCACCTATCCCGAGCTATCCCTCACCTTTACCTTCACCTTCACCCTCTCCACCTCGAACTAAACCCAAATATCCTCCTATAGGTGCCATAACCCCTTCTGGTGATGATGTCCTCACAGATCTACTCACCACTTTAGCCCTCCAAGATCCAACACCTGTCCCTTCTTTCATGAATACAGGCCAAGATCCTCCTGCTCCATATCCTGCACCTCCTACTGTTGATGAGATGGATGGTGATCAGGATGACCCTATGGTCCATAATCCTGAACCTGCACCACAGCCCCCTCCAACATATGCTCCATTTTCAAACCAAGACCCTAAACAGTTCTTTACCTTGGATGATGTCCCTGTCTCTAAATGGGCATCCAAGTTTGCTGATTTTCATGCCTGGATTAATGCTGAACTCTTACAAGAAGGTGCTACATCAGTCAGTGTTCTGACTAAGTTTGTTGCACGACTTCAAGGAAAACTCAGGGAATGGTATTTAGCCCTCGGTGGTTATAGACAATTACAACTTGTTCAACTCCCTGAAGGCCAGTTCATTACAGTCTTATATCAAGAATTCCTTGGTCCTGTCTCGAATGATATTACAAAAGCTCGTGAAGAGTTTTTACAGTTAAAGTGTTGCTCGTTAGCTCGTCCAGATCTTGACAAACACTATATTCGTATGACAGACCGATTCCATAAGATTGGTGGCCTTGATGATGAGAACCTCAAGCAGATCTTCCTCAATTCACTTCCAGATCCCCTTGGTGCTGATACTCTGCAGTTCCTTCGGAACCAGAACATTGCTCTCGCCTCTTGCAGCATCGGCTCCTTATACAGCTTTGCTCTCACAGCTCTTGACAAACTCTGTAATGTCAAGAAAATCTGGAAGGAATTACAGTCCAAGTCTGACAAAGTGTCCTCTGCCTGTGACACTTCCTGGATGAAGATCAAATGTAAAGGTTCTGATCACTCCTGTGATTGTCCAACAAAAAAGCAGTTCCATCACAAGCAGTTCTTTCCTTCTTCCCGAAAGCACAAGAAAAGGTTTCCGTTTAAGCCCTCCCGGTATAAACGGTTTAAACCACAGTGGAAATTCCTTCGGAAAAAACAGTTTCGAGGGAAAACCAAGCATACTTCTTGCTTCATCTGTGGCAAAGATGGCCACTTTGCCAAAAACTGTCCTAATAGAAGTAAGAAAGATAAGGTGCTTCATATGCTTGCCTCTCTCCATCAAGATGATCTACACGATGCTGATCTTGAATCTCTGTATTCCTTAGATGCAGAGCCTACGGATCTCTCCCTCTTTGCTATTGACTACCCAGATGAGGTTGATCCCCAACACCTCACAGACTCAGACCCAGAGTCTTCCTTCTCCGAGTCCGAGGATTCAGATCCCCTCTACCAGGTTATCCCTTTCCTTTCCCAGAAAAAAGACCCAACACCTCTTCCCTGTCAGTCTATTACCTTACCTCATGCCGCAGTAACCTTAATCCCAGAACCATATGCTAAACCTGTACATCTAATAGCCTTCTTAGATACAGGTGCTGCAACAACAATATTGTCCCCAAAGGTCCTTCCCAACCATTTCTGGAAACCTCAAGTCCCTGCTTTGCCATTTTTAGCAGCTAATGGTGAAACCTTCCATATCACCCTAGTTACTAAAAAACCCATTAAAGTTCAACTCCTCCCAACTCTTTCTTTCTCCCATGTTATGTTAGGTTCCCAGTGTCCTGGAAAAGACCTCATCATAGGTTTTGATGTCCTGAGTCATCTTCCCCTTAAATGGACTCAGCAAGGTCTTGTGTATAAACAACAACTTCTCCCCTGGTCCCCCTTTTCTAACATATTTCTTGCAGGAACAGGTCCCACTTTGTTTGATGATTTTAAAGGAAAACTTCTGCAGACCTCCTGTGCAGATTCTCATACAGAATTCCTGACAAAGTGCAAACATCCCCTCTGGCAGAATTCAAAGTTCTTCATCTCCTTACCCTTTAAGAAGAATGAAGATGTCAATCCAACAAAGGCCAGTCACCCTGGAATGCCCCCTGAACATTTGACACTTGCAGTCCAGGAGCTTAGTCAATTACAAGCTCAAGGTTTACTTGAACCTACGGTGTCTCCCTGGGCATGTCAGGCTTTTTATGTGAACAAAAGAACAGAACAGATCTGTGGAAAAATGCGAATGGTTATTAATTATCGGCCCCTGAACTTTTTCCTAGCTGATGATAAATTTCCATTACCAACCCGTCCTGCTCTGTTACTTCAGTTAGCCTCAGCAACTGTCTTCTCCAAGTTTGACCTAAAAGCAGGTTTTTGGCAACTTGGTATTATTCCTGAAGATCGACCAAAGACAGCTTTTTGCGTCCCTGGTCATCATTTACAGTGGACAGTTATGCCATTTGGTTTGAAGACGGCCCCATCAATATTCCAGCGTGCCATGATGCAAATCTTTGCTCCTATACAAGATCAGGCCCTGATTTATATTGATGATATTCTTCTGTTTTCATCTACACAGGATGAACATTTACGCCTCCTTCAACAATTCCAGCAGATTGTTCAAGACTATGGAATCATGCTTTCCCCAAAGAAAATGCAGATTGGTGTCTCCACCATTGATTTTCTTGGAGTTACTATTACCAAAGGAACCTATGAACTCCAACCACATATTGCTACTTCTCTACAGCAATTTCCTGATGGCCCTCTAACAAAGCATCAGGTCCAGCAGTTCCTTGGTATAGTCAATTACATGACTGAGTTTCTTCCTCAACAGATCTGCCACACATCTGTTCTCCATCAACTATTGAGAAAGAATGCTCCTCCCTGGTCGTCTGAACACTCTGCAGCAATTCATGCTTTGAAGCAGTTAACTACAAGACTTCCCTGTTTACAGATTCCTTCTGATGGACGTAGGATTCTCCAAACAGATGCTAGTGATACTCACTGGGGTGCAGTTCTCCTTGAAGAACACACCGATACTACAAGAACAGTTTGTGGTTACAAGAGTGGCTCATTCAAAACCTCTGAAGCCCATTATCACTCCACTTTCAAGGAAATTCTTGCAGTTCGCCGTGGCATTGAAAAGTTCCAGTTTCACCTCATTGGACACAGATTCCTCATTGAACTGGATATGTCAAGTTTCCCCCGAATGCTTGAGTTTCGACAGAAACAGCTTCCTAATGATCAACTACTCCGGTGGGCTCAATGGTTCTCAAAGTGGTCCTTTGACATCAAACACATCAAAGGAAAAGAAAATGTCTTGGCAGACTTCCTATCCCGACCATCCTCTACCTTTTCGGTCATCCCACTCCTATATCCTTTAACCCCAGGAGCTTCATCTTCCTCCTCCTCAGCCACACCACAACCTTCACCCAGCCATTACCTCTGTTGTAATATCCCTCCTCATCTTCCCCCTGAAATCCTTCACACCTTAACCTACAAAGCCATCCTTACCTATAGCAAGCTCACAGCAATCCAGCTTCTCAGAATAGCCCTTCGACAAGAAGGTCTCTTTCTTGCTGGTTCTTCCTGTCATCCAGACTTCCCTATCTTACCGTTTTCACCTTCACTTCTTTCATTACCTACAGGAATTACCTCTCATATATAAATGCATTTTCTGGCATTTATGTACAGCCTACTCCATTGCCATAAGTTTTCCCCTCCAATCCATTCACTCTATGTGTTCTCGATGGTGTGATCCTATACACCCTCACCAACCTAACCGCCCTATCCTCCAGTTTCTACAGCTCTTTGCTCCTATGGAAACTTGGTTGGATCTCTTCACCTCTCTTCTCCCACCAGATGATTCCCCTGATATACCCATGCACCACACTATTCTCCTCTTTCATAGACCACCAGCAGTGCTCCAGATCACTGACCCTCCACATACCCTAAACCCCTGCCATTTCATTAATTACACAACTGACTACCATGTGTATGGAACAAAGCCCTATACTCTCTTCATCAATCGCCGACAGCATAGATCAGAATGGCGACAATTCCTTCATACCATGTGCCACGTCAATAATACTCAGCCCCATCAAGTTCCAGCCCCACTTCTCCAGACTGTTGACTCTGCTTGGGAACTTCATCAGAACGGTCGTCTTCCTTGTCCTCGCCTGATCCCTCTTATGGACGCGTATGACGACTGGCTCATTGATTCTCTTCTCACTGGTATACGTCAAACGGGCTCTGCCCAAATCTATTCTCTGAAAGGCTTTAAATAGCCAAAGGATTACAAGGGAGGAGGACATGTGGGACCCAAGTCATGTGTCCTTCACATGGACTTCACATGCTTGTGGGACCGTATGTCGGGAGTGTCGGCATACATACACACATACCGTATGTCGGGAGTGTCGGCATACATACACACATACATACTCAATACATCAAACAATACACATACATACTCAATACATACTCACAATACACATACATACTCAATACATACTCATACTAATCTGTATCAGGATCTGACGAACTACTGTATGGGTAGAAGGCAGCCGTATCAATGAGCCAGTCGTCATACGCGTCCATAAGAGGGATCAGGCGAGGACAAGGAAGACGACCGTTCTGATGAAGTTCCCAAGCAGAGTCAACAGTCTGGAGAAGTGGGGCTGGAACTTGATGGGGCTGAGTATTATTGACGTGGCACATGGTATGAAGGAATTGTCGCCATTCTGATCTATGCTGTCGGCGATTGATGAAGAGAGTATAGGGCTTTGTTCCATACACATGGTAGTCAGTTGTGTAATTAATGAAATGGCAGGGGTTTAGGGTATGTGGAGGGTCAGTGATCTGGAGCACTGCTGGTGGTCTATGAAAGAGGAGAATAGTGTGGTGCATGGGTATATCAGGGGAATCATCTGGTGGGAGAAGAGAGGTGAAGAGATCCAACCAAGTTTCCATGGGAGCAAAGAGCTGTAGAAACTGGAGAATAGGGCGGTTAGGTTGGTGAGGGTGTATAGGATCACACCATCGAGAACACATAGAGTGAATGGATTGGAGGGGAAAACTTATGGCAATGGAGTAGGCTGTACATAAATGCCAGAAAATGCATTTATATATGAGAGGTAATTCCTGTAAGGTAGTGAAAGAGGTGAAGGTGAAAACTGTGAGGTAGGGATAGTCTGGATGACAGGAAGAACCAGGAAGGAAGAGACCTTCTTGTCGAAGGGCTATTCTGAGAAGCTGGATTGCTGTGAGCTTGCTATAGGTAAGGATGGCTTTGTAGGTTAAGGTGTGAAGGATTTCAGGGGGAAGATGAGGAGGGATATTACAACAGAGGTAATGGCTGGGTGAAGGTTGTGGTGTGGCTGAGGAGGAGGAAGATGAAGCTCCTGGGGTTAAAGGATATAGGAGTGGGATGACCGAAAAGGTAGAGGATGGTCGGGATAGGAAGTCTGCCAAGACATTTTCTTTTCCTTTGATGTGTTTGATGTCAAAGGACCACTTTGAGAACCATTGAGCCCACCGGAGTAGTTGATCATTAGGAAGCTGTTTCTGTCGAAACTCAAGCATTCGGGGGAAACTTGACATATCCAGTTCAATGAGGAATCTGTGTCCAATGAGGTGAAACTGGAACTTTTCAATGCCACGGTGAACTGCAAGAATTTCCTTGAAAGTGGAGTGATAATGGGCTTCAGAGGTTTTGAATGAGCCACTCTTGTAACCACAAACTGTTCTTGTAGTATCGGTGTGTTCTTCAAGGAGAACTGCACCCCAGTGAGTATCACTAGCATCTGTTTGGAGAATCCTACGTCCATCAGAAGGAATCTGTAAACAGGGAAGTCTTGTAGTTAACTGCTTCAAAGCATGAATTGCTGCAGAGTGTTCAGACGACCAGGGAGGAGCATTCTTTCTCAATAGTTGATGGAGAACAGATGTGTGGCAGATCTGTTGAGGAAGAAACTCAGTCATGTAATTGACTATACCAAGGAACTGCTGGACCTGATGCTTTGTTAGAGGGCCATCAGGAAATTGCTGTAGAGAAGTAGCAATATGTGGTTGGAGTTCATAGGTTCCTTTGGTAATAGTAACTCCAAGAAAATCAATGGTGGAGACACCAATCTGCATTTTCTTTGGGGAAAGCATGATTCCATAGTCTTGAACAATCTGCTGGAATTGTTGAAGGAGGCGTAAATGTTCATCCTGTGTAGATGAAAACAGAAGAATATCATCAATATAAATCAGGGCCTGATCTTGTATAGGAGCAAAGATTTGCATCATGGCACGCTGGAATATTGATGGGGCCGTCTTCAAACCGAATGGCATAACTGTCCACTGTAAATGGTGACCAGGGACGCAAAAAGCTGTCTTTGGTCGATCATCAGGAATAATACCAAGTTGCCAAAAACCTGCTTTTAGGTCAAACTTGGAGAAGACAGTTGCTGAGGCTAACTGAAGTAACAGAGCAGGACGGGTTGGTAATGGAAATTTATCATCAGCCAGAAAAAAGTTCAGGGGCCGATAATTAATAACCATTCTCATTTTTCCACGGATCTGTTCTGTTCTTTTGTTTACATAAAATGCCTGACATGCCCAGGGAGACACAGTAGGTTCAAGTAAACCTTGAGCTTGTAATTGACTAAGCTCCTGGACGGCAAGTGTCAAATGTTCAGGGGGCATTCCAGGGTGACTGGCCTTTGTTGGATTGATATCTTCATTCTTCTTAAAGGGTAAGGAGATGAAGAACTTTGAATTCTGCCAGAGGGGATGTGTACACTTTGTCAGGAATTCTGTATGAGAATCTGCACAAGAGGTTTGCAGAAGTTTTCCTTTAAACTCATCAAACAAAGTGAGACCTGTTCCTGCAAGAAATATGTTAGAAAAAGGGGACCAGGGGAGAAGTTGTTGTTTATACACAAGACCTTGCTGAGTCCATTTCAGGGGAAGATGACTCAGGACATCAAAACCTATGATGAGGTCTTTTCCAGGACACTGGGATCCTAACATAACATGGGAGAAAGAAAGGGTCGGAAGAAGTTGAACTTTAATGGGTTTTTTAGTAACTAAGGTGATATAGAAGGTTTCACCATTAGCTGCTAAAAATGGCAAAGCAGGGACTTGAGGTTTCCAGAAATGGTTGGGAAGGACCTTTGGGGACAAAATGGTTGTTGCAGCACCTGTATCTAAAAAGGCTATTAGATGGACGGGTTTAGCATATGGTTCTGGGATTAATGTTACTGCTGCATGCGGTAAGGTAATAGACTGACAGGGAAGAGGAGTTGGTTCCTTTTCCTTGGAAAGGAAAGGGATGACCTGGTAGAGGGGATCTGAATCCTCGGACTCGGAAAAGGAAGACTCTGGGTCTGAGTCTGTGAGGTGTTGGGGATCAACCTCATCTGGATAGTCAATAGCAAAAAGGGAGAGATCCGTAGGCTCTGCATCTAAGGAATACAGAGATTCAAGATCAGCATCGTGTAGATCATCATGATGGAGGGAGGCAAGCATATGTAGCACCTTGTCTTTCTTACTTTTATTAGGACAATTTCTTGCGAAATGTCCATCTTTTCCACAGATGAAGCAAGAAGTATTTTTGGTTTTCCCTCGAAACTGTTTTTTCCGAAGGAATTTCCACTGTGGTTTAAACCGTTTATACCGGGATGGCTTAAACGGAAAACGTTTCTTGTGCTTTCTGGAGGAGTGAAAGAACTGCTTGTGGTGGAAAGGCTTCTTTGTCGGACAATCACAGTTGTGATCAGAACCTTTACATTTGATTTTCATCCAGGAAGTGTCACAGGCTGATGACACTTTGTCAGACTTGGACTGTAATTCTTTCCAGATTTTCTTGACATTACAGAGTTTGTCAAGAGCTGTGAGAGCAAAGCTGTATAAGGAGCCGATGCTGCAAGAAGCGAGAGCAATGTTCTGGTTTCGAAGAAACTGCAGAGTATCAGCACCAAGGGGATCTGGAAGTGAGTTGAGGAAGATCTGCTTGAGGTTCTCATCATCAAGGCCACCAATCTTATGGAATCGGTCTGTCATACGAATATAGTGTTTGTCAAGATCTGGACGAGCCAGAGAACAACACTTGAGCTGTAAAAACTCTTCACGAGCCTTTGTGATATCATTCGAGACAGGACCAAGGAATTCTTGATATAAGACTGTAATGAACTGGCCTTCAGGGAGTTGGACAAGTTGTAATTGCCGATAACCACCAAGAGCTAAATACCATTCCCTGAGTTTTCCTTGAAGTCTGGCAACAAACTTAGTCAGAACACTGACTGATGTAGCACCTTCTTGTAAAAGTTCAGCATTAATCCAGGCATGGAAATCAGCAAACTTAGAAGCCCACTTAGAGACATGGACATCATCCAAGGTGAAGAACTGTTTGGGGTCTTGGTTTGAGAATGGAGCATATGTTGGAGGGGGCTGTGGTGCAGGTTCAGGATTATGGACCATAGGGTCATCCTGATCACCATCCATCTCATCAACAGTAGGAGGTGCAGGATATGGAGCTGGAGGATCTTGGCCTGTATTCATAAAAGAAGGGACAGGTGTGGGATCTTGGAGG